>NW_028075227.1:0-534 GCF_014824575.4 Sturnira hondurensis | reverse complement strand
AAATGGCAATGATCTTCAGTATTTTCTATTCCTTGCTCTCTGCCTTATTTTTTTTCTCTGTAGTACTTATCCCCTTTTGATATACTACATGATTTATCTTCTGTCTCTCTTCATTAGAACACTAAGCTCAATAATAGAAGGGATTTTTATACTTTTCCTTCATTGCTGTATTCTCAGCATATAGAATAATGACAACACATAGTAACTGCTAAATAAATACTTGCTGAACAGATGTATTTATTCATTATGGAGCATCCGTTTTATGTTGGGCATGGTGCTAGCTAGGTGTTAGAAGTACCAACATGCAAAAAAATCTTTTTCTGCTTTTGTGAGGCTTCCAAGTTATTTGAAGGAAATAATTGTTCTTATAAGTGAAAGAAAAAAGAGGAGTTTCATGATATCTTATAGGTATTTGCAAGATCACCTCTTCGAAACCCCTTGATCACCTCTTCAAAACCCCTGTTTCCACACAAGGCCACCTTTGAAAGTGCTTAGAATCAGTACTACAATATACATTTTGGCGGGGGGGGGGGG
>NW_028075226.1:0-624 GCF_014824575.4 Sturnira hondurensis | reverse complement strand
CCTTCCCATTACTACTAAGTTTATTACTTGACTGACTCTTTTTCAATTATACGTGAAAGCATTTTAATTATGTGTATACTTATTCTGACATCTTAACTTGGAAATTCTCTCACTGATTTTTATATTCCCAACACTTACACATTGAATCATTATCAAATGAGTGAGAAAGGAAATGAACAAGTGCATGGATGAATGGGTGAATGAATGGCTATAACTAGATCACCATGTCCAATGACTAAATTGGGATTTAAATTGGGGTGTTGTACTGTGAGGTAGAGACATTGAAATGACACACTGATCTCCCACTTCTATTTGTACATTCAATGGAAAGGAAACCTTCCTAGATCTTTCTCTAGTGAACCTGGAATAGCCATAGGAAATCTGAGGAAACTAAATTATGTCCTGGGAATTTGACTAAATACGCAGAGTCAGTAGAGGTGTTAACTTTGTTTGTAAACCACATGCTTACTGGATGGATCCAGGTCTCAAGTTAAACTGTCCTTAACTATAAGCTATTGTTATATTTTTAGTGTGTTATTTTTTTGTTTTCAGGCAATATCATCAATATGATCAAATTAAGGAATGATGTTATCTAGGTATATTAATGGAAAAGGGTGATTAATG
>NW_028075225.1:0-861 GCF_014824575.4 Sturnira hondurensis | reverse complement strand
TGAGCCTCTGAGGCAGAGACCCCAGAGTAAAAGAGGTGGCAATTTCTCTCCCGCGTGAGAGTGCCAGGCAGACAGCCCAGGCCTGCAGCGCAGCTGGGCCGGCCCCGCACTGGCTTCCTCCCCAGGCACAGGGTAGCCGCTCTGGCTCCCACCGGCTCCCTGACACCACCACCAGCAGGAAGGAGGACAGGAGATGCGCACTCCTTCTAAGTGCGTGACCAGGACATTTGCACTTATTAGTTCTGATCAAAAGAGAGCCATTATCCGCAGATGGCTGTGAGGAAGTTTGAAAAAATGTGATCTGTGTCAGAGTGGTCATGGGCTCAACACCATTTACTGTGGAAAGAAGGGTGAGAGGGGACAGTGAATGGGGACAGAGACCATAAACAGGTGCTAGCTTTCTGCGGTGTAATAAGGAAGAAAAGGGCACTCTGCACAGAAGACAGCAAAGGCTGGAGTAAAGAAAGAGATGGAAAAGAAGTGGAGACCAGAGACCCAAGGCCAGAGAGGGCAAATGAGAAAGAAGCTGCCTGGGTTCCCAGAGTTTTCTTATTCTTTATTTCATAATCCTGAATTGCATATGAATTCAGGTTTTAGTTTCTTTTTAAAGTGACTTTCTTATTTACAGTTCCCAATGAACCTGCCAACAAAGTACTTGCTTTCAACAAACAAATCAGAAAACTAGGTCTTATTGCTTATTCTGACTGCACAGAAATTGCTGTAATAGCAAGTAGGAAAGAGATCAGCTCCACAGTCTCTTAATATTATACATTGATATTTTAACCACACAACCACAAAAGGAGGTATGTATAAAAAATAAAGGTGTGTGTAAAAGGGGCTGGAAGTTAATGATGAGGCTTA
>NW_028075224.1:0-1143 GCF_014824575.4 Sturnira hondurensis | reverse complement strand
CTCCCACGTGGCTATCCAGGACTGAATCTCCCCACCCCCACCCCGCACAGCGTCTTCTCTCTTTCCCAGGGCGGAAAGCCTAGGAGCCCGGAGAAGACGCTGGTCCGAGGTGGGCAGCGCAGCAGGGGTCCCCGGGAACTAACCGGTAAGCGGGGAGCCTTGCCACGTGGAACCCTTAGCCCGAGACCGTCAAAGTCCAGCCTGAGAGACCCCCCGATGCCCCTCATCCCGAGGGACCCCCAATCCCTTCAGCATCGAGGAGCCCTCGGAGGAGCCCCGACGCTTAGACCCCAAACAGCCCGAAAACCCCCGTTCCCCTCAGCTCGGGGCACCCTACGTGCAGCTCGCCCGGAAAGACCGAGTCTCCCCAAACTCAGAGACGCTAAATGCCGTCGTCCTGGAAACGGACTCCGTGCGGGGACCCGGAAGCCCCTCGACGAGAGGCCCCGAGTCTCCTCCGCCGCCGGGGTCTGACCCTCCCCTCCCCCCAGGCCTCAGCGTCCTCAGCCCGGAAGACGCGGGATCGAGTCCTCAGGGACCCCGAGCCTGTCGGCCCGAGAGACGGCGGTTGGCCGGGGACCGCGCCTGCGTCCCGTGCGGGCCTCACCGGATCCCAGGGTGCGCCTCCGCGCCCTTCCCGGGACAAGCGTGTTTCCGGTCGCCGCCGCCTTGGCCCGGGGCCGCGCTGAGGCTGCACCTGGAGGGAAGGGCGGGAACAAAGGCCCCGCCCCGGCGGCTCCGTCCATCCAGGCCCACGACCCCCTCTCTGGGCGCCCTGCCAACGGGGAGAACGGCCGGTACCAGAACGTGAAGGGGAACTTCCACGGGCTCGCCGGCCCAGGTAGCGAGTGCGCAGGGGCCTGGGGAACCCGCCGGGCTGCTGGGCTGGCTCCGGCTCAGGCAGCTCCATCCGCCTGCAGCTCCCTCCTGCGTGGACACTGATGGGGAATTTGCTCCTATGTCAAAGGGCTGGTGCTGATGGTGCAGCGCTCGCAACTCGCTGTAGACCCTCCCATCCCATCGGGGCCAGTCCCATGGGCTTCCTGGTGCTTTTTGCTCCTCCAAGCTGTTTGCTTTCAGACAAAGGTTTCGTCTCTTTCCAGGTCTCAGGGCCCCTCGACCAGCTTTCCTCTGTCACCACCG
>NW_028075223.1:0-1842 GCF_014824575.4 Sturnira hondurensis | reverse complement strand
GAGCTGAAGGGTTTACACTGAAATTTAAGGTAGGAGACAGTTGAAGAAGGTCCTTGCCCATTAAATTTAATGGTACATGTAAGAGCTGAACTGGGAAGCATTTTATGAATGCATTAGCTAGGAGAGAGCAGACTGGATCAGAGAAGGAAGATGCAGGGTCAAGGAGAAAACTGGGGTCCCCCCCTGAGCCTTGAAGACGCACGTGATGTGTGCCTGGGAGAGGGGGCAAGGCAAGGAGAAGCATTGAAGAAGAAATAAGACTCGATGACAGATCCACTGTGCTCCTGAAAGGTCTTTCCTACTTTGCAAAGCACACCTGACTTAAATATAAGCTGTGCTCCCTTAAACGTAGTCAGCCTTCCATAAACACCCACAAAGCAGGACTCCAAAAGCAGCCTGAACCAGCCAGGCCTGGCTGCGGTGATTGTTCAATCTCAGTTTGCCAGGCAACACACACCTGTGCCAGGAAAATGCTTGGCCCTGTTTTGGGACCTCACATGGCTCCATTCTTTGCCAAATAAACGTGCCCTTAACTATGCTGAGCAGTATTTGGATTTAAAAACACTTCCATACCACCAGGCAGAAAACGTCCAGTGATCTCTCTACAGAACTTTAAAACGTGAAAGAAAGATAAATCACACATACTATCCCACTAAAAGCCAGAGAGATTCTCCATTTCTGTCCCCTGGAAATTAATAGCTTATCAGCATTGCCCCTTCGGGAATGCATCTGAAATTCCAGTTGCTTTCATTCAAAGTTCGTAAAGTTCACACTAGTTCAAATGGTGGAATGAAGGGGAAGGGACTAGACAAAGAACATGCATTAATGACCCATGGACGAAAAGTCGTGTAGGAATTGACTGTGGGAGTGGGAGTGGAGGTGGGAGGGATGGAAGAAGGCAAAGGGGGGGGATGAGACAACTGTAATAGAATGACAATAAAGATGATTTTAAAAAACAGGAGATGGTAAATTATTTGAAAATAAATGATTTCCCATAAAGTAAATAAATAATTTATGTCCAGTGTAAAAAAAAAAAAGAAAGTTAAACAATTGCGAAATCTACTATCTTCTGCCTTTCTTAGGATTTGGTGACGCAAGGTGGGACTGGAAGGATGGCAAAATCATACTATTCCATTCCAGGAAGGTGTCCCAAGAGGGAGGAAAAGTTAATCCTGTGATACAATAAGATTAGGTCCATGTATTGGGATATCTGTTGAAAATTGTATGGTGTCGTTTTGAAAATGTCAAAGGCCTAAACCAAAAGACTCCCCTGATTCTGGGGGTGATGGAATTAACTGGTATTTTGTCCTCCCGCCTTCCTCTTTTCCAGACCACGTGACCCAAACCGAAACATTCCTTTGGGAGTGAGCCCCTCCCACAAAACTGCCCTGGAAAACTGCATCCACTGGTAGGCCAGGTCGCCACAGTCTCAGAGGTGGGTGGGCACCACGGGCAATGTACCTCAATCTCTTCATGATGCACCATATTCCAAAGATTCTAAAGCCCATTAAGTGGAAACCGTGGGGTGGCTACAGGTCAGTGTATGTCGAAATCTGATTCTAAGAGTGAGCAAGAGGGATCAGAAGTGAGAACAACTTTCGTTGATCATAGGGGCAGATGGACAAGAAGAGGATCTTCTTTAGGTGATATGGACGGTTAGGTGAGAGGGGATGGACTCCCCCCTCAGCCACAGTCAGTTGGACACCACATCACTTTGTTGAAGTATGGATTTCCCTCGAGTTGATAGATACTGTGATTAAGCAGCATTGGTCCCTGGTCTTGCTGTACGCGATTCTTATTCTAAGGCAAAACAGGCTTCGTGATGTCTTGGTGATGAGAACT
>NW_028075222.1:0-643 GCF_014824575.4 Sturnira hondurensis | reverse complement strand
GCCCGTGACTCTCCAGGTCAGAACCGACCCCGTGGGGGCAGGGCGAGAGGACGGGGGGGGGGGGGGGCGGCAGAGGCGTCCTGACACCAGCCAGCGCCGCCATCTGCAGGCAGTGTAGCCTGGCTTAGAGGGTCCGGTGGTCGGAGACAGGGGTCCTATGGACGCATGGGTGGGTGCAGCCTCCTCCTGCACAACTGTTCCCCAGGCCCTGGGGCAGGAAGCTTGTGCTCTGGGGCCGCAGGCGGTCCGCCCTCCGCGGGAGGCACCCCCCGCTCAGCGTGACTTGACCAGGACAGCACTGGCCACGGGACGCACTCTGCTTCCAAGGTTGCCTGGGAGCGGAAGGGGACATGACATGCCCCCCTGTCCCCCACCCCGGCCCCAGTCGGCAGCCTGCTGGCAGGAGGCTGGCCTATTGACTCAGCTTCTGAGCTCAGTGAGAGCCAGGCTTCGAGGGAAAAGGACGAGAGATGGGAGATAGAACTCCCGTCTACAGATAAAACCACCGTTGTCCACGAAGCGCCTCCCAAATGCAGTCACTGTTGTCACCCAATCGCCCCCGTTCTGGGCGCGCCTGGCCTGGCAGCGCGGAGGGACCCCTGAGCACTCCGCTGGTTGTGAACTTCCCGGGGGGGGGGGGCGC
>NW_028075221.1:0-1085 GCF_014824575.4 Sturnira hondurensis | reverse complement strand
CTCCATTACAGCGCCCCTCTGTAGATGGCTCCGGGTGCCTGTGCTCGGCAGCCAACTCTGAATTTCACCTGGGCAGGTGCCCACAATTTCTAGGAGCCAGGGATAGGTCCACCTGAAATTCATAAAGCATTATAGTATCATTGATCTTTGCTAAGTGGAAGGACATTTCAATCAATTTGGCTATTCTCCCAGGTTTTTGTTCTGAGGGCAATAATTTGATTTTCAAAATTGAGATTGCCTGAACAATGTCTGCACTAATCTATCCATTTTTTTAAGATTTTATTTTATTTATCTTTAGAGGGGAAGGAAGGAGAGAGGGAGAGAGATATCAATGTATGGTTGCCTCTCATGAGTCCCCTCCTGGGAACTGGCCCGCAACCCAGGTACATGCCCTGACTGGGAATCAAACCGCAATCGTCTGGTTTACAGGCTTGCGCTCATTCCACTGAGCTACACCAGCCAGGGCTAATCTATCCATTCTTTTCTGCTAAGTCCTTCCACGTTTTTCTGGGTTCTCTTTGAACGTTTTTCTGGAGGCACAGGGTTTCCAATATTTGGGACTAAATTAAGTATGCATCACGAGTGACTTTCATGCTGCTTGAAACGTTTTTAAAGTAAGTAAGTAAGTATTCATTCATTCATTTATTTGAGATAGGGTAAAGAAGGTAAGGAGAGAAACATCAACGTGAGAGAGAGCCACCTACTGGTTGCCTCTCCTAGGCATCCTGACTGGAGACTGAACCCACAGCCTAGGCATGTGCCCTGACTGGGAATCGAACCGGTGACCTTTCACTTTGCGGGATGATGCCCATCCAACTGAGCCACACCAGTCAGGGCAACGTGCTTTAGAATGAATTAGAATTTTACATGGGTCTTAATTTTTCAATGAAACATCAATCATACAATAACAAATTCTGGGCTTGTGCAAATCACTTTTCAGGTTAGCTCATGCAATTCTTATATATTATTATGCATATGTATTATTATGTGTATGTACTACTATAATCTTTTTATAGATGATAAAATTAAGTCATAAAAAGGTTAAATAAATTGTCCAAGAGAAACAGTAAAGTGTAGAGACTGAA
>NW_028075220.1:0-1543 GCF_014824575.4 Sturnira hondurensis | reverse complement strand
ATAGTATTTTCTTGAATCTCATCAGTGGCCTGAAATCTCTTCCCTTTCAAAGATGATCATAGTTTGGGGAAAAGCCAGAACTGCCCCTGCAGGGCATCATATAAGGGCAATAGGGCGGCTGAGTCACCTGGGTGATATGATGTGTCAGCAAGAACTTCTGCACGAGACGGGATGCATCAGCAGGATGTTGTCATGGTGAACCTACCAATCACCAGCTGCCCATAGCTGAGGCTTCTGAATCATATGAATAGTTTCCGTGGAGGAATGTGCAAGCTTAATGTAAAATCTGATGCAGACTCATTGCTCTACTCGCTCAGTCATGTTGAATGTGATGGCCATACAGTACACATGCACGCTCAGCGGTATCTGCCGCCCTCACTAACTAGTATAGTGAAGTCATTGTTCACACATGCATATTCCAGTCCACTCTCCTTGGCTACCAGGTTACATGGATGTCATGCAAACCATTCTCATTATATTAACAAAACTGACTTTTTTCAGACAGACCTTGCATGTCTAGATTCCTCACACCTCCTCACCTTCAAAGGCAACCTTTCCTGGGTACCCCTGCAGCCACCGCCTAATTTCCGTCCTCTATTCCACCCTTGCAAAATGCCGAAAGCTGCCTGGTGTCTCCCTTGCCCCCTGCTGGCTCAGGCATCCCTTTAATCTTTGCTGCCCAGCCAGCCGGTTCTGACCTTCTGAATGCTGATGTGTAGATACAGCTCTGCCCCTGCTGTACCGTTGCCCTCAACGTGAAGTCCCATGACGCCCAGGCTGGTCGTAAACCTCTCCTGGGTCTCCAACCTTATCTTCGAGTACTTTGTTAGGTCTTCCCAAGCTACTCAAAGAACATGTTTGTTTCTCTTCCCTGGCTACCACCTCTCACCCTTCAGGATCATTCTTGAGATCTGTTTCTGCTCCAGACCCTTTGATGACAGTCCCCACTGCCTCTGAAAGGCACTGGCTCTTTCTGCCTTGCACTTATCACCAGATATAATACTTGTCCCATTGTGTCAGAAACTCATTTGCATATCTATGCCCCTATCCATCTGTGAGTGCCTTAAGAGTAGAACACATACATCTGAGTATTTCATTCATCCCCAGAGACGAGCAGAGTCTCAGGCACATAGGAGAAGAGATGGGTGGCTGAGTTGGCAAAGCCTTCAATTTTTGACTTGAATTAAAGGGCCAGATTCTAGGCAGCTGCAGGAAGACAAACATGTGGAAGATACGCTTTCTGCCACCAAGCAGCAAAGCACATAGAGAAACAGATAAGTCAGATGCACAGATGCCTTCAGGAGGATGCTTCGTGGGAGAAGGCGCCAAGGCAGAGGGGAAGCCTCTCTGAAGTGGCTGAAGGTCATTGTTAGTCCCTGAGGACAAGGACATTGTTTCGGTCCAGCATTGGACAGTTATTTTCCCAGGAAGACGTGTCTCGAGTTCTTCATATCCCACTGCAGGTGAGGCAGGGAAGAACGTTTCATTGAAAATGGTGGTGCCCTGACCAGTGTGGCTCAGTGGGTTGAGCTTTGTCCCACGA
>NW_028075219.1:0-1205 GCF_014824575.4 Sturnira hondurensis | reverse complement strand
CAGAATCTTCTCTGATATCTGATCCTATTGGAAATGACTTTTTTCTCTTTCCGACTCCCATAAAAGATCATTATTCATTTATCTATGTCTTCACTATTTCATCAACATATACTCAATTAACACCTACTTCATGAATAGAATAACCATGCAAGAGAAAGTTGCTCAATGAATAAACCAATGAACACATGAATGTTAGACAACAAATTAATGTTTATTGCCCACTTAATAAAGAACTGAATGAATGCTAAATGCCTGCCATGCACTTTTTTATTCCAATGTAGTCCAATGTGACAGGGAATGTTCAAAAGGCTGAGGTTATAGCAATGGAAAAAAAAAAACAAAGAAAGCTTCTTGAAGCTTATATTCTAGTAGAAAAGTCAAAAAATGAAAAATAAAAATATATATGCCAAATTTAAATAAGACATTAAAACTTAGTGGTAAGTGCCATGGGAGTATGCAAAGTGTTGTATGAGATGGGAGTGACAGTGGTATAGTTTTAAATAGGGGGTGAAATTTGAGTGGAGTTCTGAATGAAGAGAAAGAGTGGAACAAAGGACATAGCTAAGGAAAAAGCACTCCGAGCAGAGGGGAAAAGTCCTGTGAAGTCTCTGAGGCAGAATATGAGAGTGGCTGAACAGGGGTGAATGGGAAAGGAGAGAAAATAAAGTCAGAAAGAGAGCTAAGAGAAAGAGAGTCATGATGGTCAGGGAGTAAGCAGAAGCTACACTAACCTCCTCCTGGACCAGTCTGGAATTCCAACAAAGTTGTGGAGAAATCATCTAGAATGGGAGCTGGAGAGAAGACTTATAACCATGGACACACAGAAGAAACCACTTCACCATAACATGACTAGGATGGAGTGGGGAGCAGATTCGAGAGGGCCAGCTAGGCTCCCATGAGTGGCAGCTGAAACACCAGAGGGAAATTTCAGCGGTGGGCGGGGGGGGGGCTCCCCTGAGAAGTGGGGTCTAAACTTCAAGCTGGCCTACCCGGCCTATAGCACTAGGGCTAGAAAGGAACCCAGATAATATCCAGCTGAGAAAAGCACCAGAGTTTCTACCTTCCAAGGTGAGACAGCTGGAGTCACAGAGAGCCTTGTAGGGGGCCAACACAAAAAATTTCACTTGCACTTACCCTGCCCTTTGGCAAAGGTGGGGCAGAGAAGACTAGAGATGCTTGAGGAGTTTGGGGACAGGGGTTTGGGG
>NW_028075218.1:0-1640 GCF_014824575.4 Sturnira hondurensis | reverse complement strand
AAATGGTGATGCAAAAATTTACCAATTTTGTTATTTTTTAAATGTATGCTGATGTGACAGCTGTCATAACACAATATTGTTTCAAATGTAGGTACAGACAACTAAGTGCTACTAGAGCCATCTTACAGAAAGATAAAATACAAAAAAAAGTATGGAATTTTCTCAGAAAACTGAAAATGGGTCTGCCTTTTGACCCAGCAATTCCACTGCTAGGATTATATCACTAATCCTGAAACACCAATCCAAAATAACCTATGCACCCCAATGTTCATAGCAGCACAATTTATAATAGCCAAGTGCTGAAAGCAACCTAGGTGCCCATCAGTAAATGAATGGATCAAAAATCTATGGTACAGTTACACAATAGAATTCTATGCAGCAGAAAGAAAGAAGGAGCTCCTACCCTTTGTGACAGCATGGATGGAACTGGAGAGCACTATGCTAAGTGAAATAAGCCAGGTGGTGAAAGACAAATACCATATGATTTCACCTTTAACAGGAGTCTAGTCAACAAAATGAACAAGCAAGCAAAATACAACCAAAGACACTAAAATTGAGAAGAGGCTGACAGTGTCCAGAGGGGAGAGGGGAGGGAATTTCAGGGGAAGGGGGGAAGGGTTTGAAGGAACAAGTATAAAGGACACATGGACAATAACAAGGTGGGGGGTAGAGATGGGAGGAAGTTGGGGAGGGCTGGGATGGGGATAAAGGCCAGAAAACAGTACCTGAACAACGACTAAAATTAAATAAATAAATAAATAAAATTAAAACTTTTAGCCAACCCAGTATCTTTGCTGCAGGATCATTTCTAATATTATGAAAAAAATGCAGTAAACAGTAATCACTGGCATGATAAACAAAATTATTCTTAGAGGGGAAACCAGGGAAGATGTTTCGAAGGAAATTTTACAGTGCATAGAAAAGCACTTTCAGAGACTGATCTGGAGGTTAGGGTCAGATTAATATTATTGGGTCTTTGTGCTCAGGAACTACATCCACCATGCAAAGCCATGACACGTCCACTCCTGACACATTCAGACACAGTGTAAACTACAGGTTTGTGCATCTCAGTCTGCACTGACCTCTTCCTGTGGCCTTGACTGTGTGATGAGCAATGGTGGGCAAAGTGTCCCCACAAAGGGGCTTTGGAGACTAGGTTTGAATTGTTTCTAATAGCAGCCAGGTGAGGTCTAGGTAGCTAAGAAAATTTAAAACTCATCCAAGCATGTAACATAAAGCAGTACAGTGAGTCAACATTCGCGAAATCCTTTATGTCGTGACTCATGACTTAAAGATGTTACCGTAAATATCGATTATGAGAAAGATGAAGAACACTTCTGGTTTTACGTGCTCCATTGACATCCAGGACAATATTTTCTTGGAAATAAAAAGGAAGTGGTCTCAAGTGCACAGAGAAGAATAACAAGGTGGTACTGGTCAACATAGTTTGGGGAAAGTGTAACGGCGGTGGCCTACCTTCCAGGTATTAAAATAGTAATTATAATTTTCACACTGCATATTTATTTTATGATATATTATCCTCTCTTATGTGCTGTAAGTATGAAATATCTCATAATTAAAATGAAGAGCCCTGGCTGGTGTAGCTCAGTGGATTGAGCGCGGGCCTGTGAACCACACGA
>NW_028075217.1:0-666 GCF_014824575.4 Sturnira hondurensis | reverse complement strand
GGCAGGTCTGCAAGGAATCCAGAAGGAGAGTGAAGACAAAAAAGGCTGCGCGACCGCGGAAGGCCGCGGGCTGCGCCCGGCTGGGCGCTCCCAGGGCAGGCGAACTCTGGTGGAGCGTGAGTACCAACGAGAATTGGCGCGCAAAGGGGGCTGGCACCATCAGGGGGAAACGGGAGCCCCGTCTGAACCCAGGGCCGGGGCTCCGGTGACGGTGACGGGGTGAACGCTGGAGGGCCGGCGTCTGGTGGACCGGCAGCGCACTCCTCCGGAGAGAACTGACTCTCCCCTCCCCGTCTAGGCAGGCGGATTAGTGCAGGGCAGAGACCCGTGGACTTGGGTTAACGTAGAGGGTGGCAACTGTGGACACCGTGGTCGCCAGCCCGCCAGCCCGAAGGATTTAAGAAGGACACTGTCATTGCTGGTCTTTTGGGATTGGGCTGGGCTGAGAGACAGGCTTTGCGGAGAAGTCTCTATTGGGAAAGCATGGGTCCCGCAGAGAAGGACCCTACTGATACTGCGGGCCACAGGCAGCTTCTCGGGGCTGTGCGCCACCACAGACCAATCAGCAGCCTGCTAGCGCGCGCCTGCAAACCTGCCCTCAGAGACGCAGCAACCAGAAAAATCGGTTTGGACAGTTTGAAATCAACAAAGGAAGGGTGCTTCCTT
>NW_028075216.1:0-1083 GCF_014824575.4 Sturnira hondurensis | reverse complement strand
CCTGACTTTTCAGAAGGAACCCTGCCGTTCCCTTGGGGAGAAAAGCTCTCCACTTCACACGCTGCCTCCTGTCCTCCTCACCGCCTGGCTCACTGGCCGCTGCAGATGCCCCTGAAGACGGAAGGAGCCAGACCGGAGCCGTGATCCTGCCCACCATCACCCGCTGCCCTGCTGAGTCCCTGTGGAACCAGGGCCATCAGGGCTGGTGCTCAGGTGGGCCAGAGGGGTGGGGACTGCAGGGGGTTTGTAGCCCCAGGTGCTGCCTTCCATCCCCAGTCTCTTCTCTCTTATTTTCCCTCTTGTGTGAGGTCACAGTTTCCTTTCTTGTTCTGGCAACAGTAACACTCACTGTTTACTGAACCCTCCCAAGTGCCAGATCTCATTTCACTTTCACAACAACCTTTTCAGGAAGGCGTGTGTCATTCTCAGTGTAGCAATGAAAAGACGGAGACTCAAAAAGACTAGTGAATGTCTCTGGAGCCACGTGGCCCCGCCCTGAAGAGTCACAGCTCTGCGTCCTCTGGGACAGTCTGTCTCTCTGCCATTTCCGAGGCAAACTTCTTGAAATAAAGTCTGTGATGTCTGTTTTCGACTTTCTCCCGTTTCATTTGGTCCTTGGTTCTGCATCCTCCCTGAGCCTCCCCACCTCTGATAGTCTCCACACAACAGAACCAGTGGTCACTTCTCTCTGTATCTTACCTGCTCGAGTACTTATATTTGTGACCACTTCCTCCTTCCTGGAACTTTCCTCTTGTCCCCTGTCTTTTATGAGCAGGCTTCCTCCTTGTTTTCTTCCTGCTGTTGAAGCCTGCCCATTTCAGCCTTTTGTCAGAACACAGGGCCGCACACTCAGATCCTGCTTTTATGACTTTTTATACTTCTCTTGGGTGACCCAGTATGAACTTATAACTTCACCCACCACGAAGACTTTTAGTCTATGCGCCTAGTGCAGTCTAGCCCAGGATTCATCCACTATTTCAACCGTCCTCAAATCAATTCCACGGTGTCCCCTGGAAATTCAGACCCACCACGTCCCAAAGAGAACCCTTTCTCTTCTCTCTATCACTTTCCTGCCCATCATTA
>NW_028075215.1:0-630 GCF_014824575.4 Sturnira hondurensis | reverse complement strand
ATATTTACTGGATAAGAAGCATGAATTAGAACATTCCATCCAAAGTATATTACTTTAGCGTATTCGGTCCTCATAAACTGTGCAGTGCGGGACGGAGCCCTGGCTCCACCCTCAGCAGTTGTTATCCTCAGAAAAGCTGAGTTTAACCAAAGCTATGTTCTTTCTTCTCGTTGCTGAAGCTGCTAATGTTGGCAGTTGTGACTCTGCACCAGCCGGGTGTTGTCTTCCATAAATGCCAGTTTATGGAAGTGTGGGTCGTATTTCTACAAACTCCTGATGGGGTGTCCAATCTGCGGCCCAGGATGGCTATGAGCGCGGCCCAATACAAAAATCATAAATTTACTGAAAACTTTTTTTCGCTGATCAGTTTTTGTTAGTGTCCATGTATTGAATGTGTGGCCCAAGACAACTCTTCTCCCAGTGCGGCCCAGGGGTGCCAAAGGGTTGGGCGCCCACGGTTCTCTAAACTACTATGAGAAGGCTGTTAGAAATCTCCAGTCGTAACTGTGGATTTTAATATTTCTCTCTTTAGTCTTGTCACTTTTTGCTTTAGCATTTTAAAACTTTTCTTTTTTTTTAAGATTTTATTTTATTTATCTTCAGAGAGGAAGGAGAGAGGGAGAGAAATAT
>NW_028075214.1:0-1112 GCF_014824575.4 Sturnira hondurensis | reverse complement strand
AAGGAATCTATAGTAAGATGGGTGACTGGATAGATGAACAGGAAATCTCTTCCTTAGAGAGGAAAGCCAACTCACAAAGTAAAAGGAAGGACATAATTAGAAAATCACCATCTGGCATCCATCAGATTAACAAAAGAATCAGGCGAGCCCTGGCTGGTGTGGCTCAGTGGATTGAATGCGGGCCTGTGAGGCAAGGGATCGCAGTTCGATTCCTGATGGGGGCACATGCCTGGGTTGCAGGCCGGTTCCCAGTGCGGGGACACATGAGAGGCAGCCACACATTGATGTCTCTCCCTCTCTCCTTCCCTTCCCCTCTCTCTGAAAATAAATACATGAAATATATATTTTAAGATTTTATTTATTTGTCTTTAGAGGGGAAGGGAAGAAGAGAGGGAGAGAAATATCAGTGTATGGTTGCCTCCCATGCGTCCCCTGCTGGGAATCGGCCTGCAACACAGGCACGTGCCCTGATTGGGAATCGAACCGTGATCCTTTGGTTTGCAGGCCCGCGCTCAATCCACTGAGCTACACCAGCCAGGGCTAAATAAAATATTTTTTAAAAGAAAGAATCAGGCGAGAACCATCACAGATGCTAGCTGGCTAGTGCGGGCCAGTCTGAGAAGTGTCGGAGTCTTCCACACCCTCAGCGTGGCTCAGCACAAGCTGTGTGTTCATTACAAAAAGAAAAACAGAGGCTCTGAGTGGAGAGGCCTGGCAGAAAGCACCTTAACCAAGTGACCGCAGCTGGCATGCCACTAATGGGGCCAGCTGTTGACAGCGTGCACCTCCCGGTGTGACACATGAAGAGCAACGTCAACCGAAGCCAAGTGGAGGAACTTTCTATAAAATAAGTATCATGTGCTTTTCAAAAGTGTCGGTGTCACAAAATACTAAGCAAGGCCAAGTAATCATTCCGTATGAAAGGAGATCAATGAGGCACTACAACATATGAGCCTGGATTTTCTATTTTATCATGGACATTACTAAGTCAGTAATGTCTGAATATTTCAGAAGGTCACCCACTACAGCTTTAGTGGTAGTAGTTAAAGACTGGAAACATGGTAAATGGCCACCAACACAAAACTGATAAAATAAATAACGTAACCAAATAA
>NW_028075213.1:282751-319366 GCF_014824575.4 Sturnira hondurensis | reverse complement strand
GAGCCGGCTGCTCCTTGGCAAAAACCAGCGTGGGCTCTGTGGGCAGGGAGGTAGCTTAATGTTAATGGGGTAATGATGGTACCATTCTATGTCCCTTTCACTGGTTTGTCATAGTTGTGTAAATGTTGTCCTTTAGACCTCATTCCAGGTGTAATGTTATTTTCTGATGTTTGTTGTACTTGTGTTTACACACATATATATCCTATTACGGATTTTCAATTATAGATCTGCAGAGTGTCCTGACCTGGTGCAATTTTTTTGTACTGGAGGAAGGTATCCAAGGCAGGTCCTGCACCTGTCCCTGCCTGGTCATTTTTTTTCCCATGTGAATTTCACCTTCTCTTCCCAGGTGGTTTCGGACACCCTTATATGCACAGAGCCTGGCATGAGGCACGTCACCCAGAAAATTACCTATATTTTTCTAAGTATACCTGAAATGTAAATGTACTAATTCATTTGTACACCTAAGGGAGTATAAGCACATTCATCTCCACCCACCCAAATATACTGTAGAGAGAGCATTTTTAGCTTCTCACCCACTGGTGACTACCCCCAAAAGGAAGCACCATTTGGCCCCTGTCACTGATAACCACTTTGACCTGTTCTTTGCTTTCACTTGAATGAATCACATTCCGTGTTCTGTGGGCCTGCCTTCTTCCACTCTGCATACTCTCTGGGAGCTCCATGAAGCTGTTCCATGGAGCGGTACCCTGTTGTCTCGTAATGATGAGCTCTGTTGTATCACACCCTTGGTTATTTTTGCTTGTCATCTTCTGGTTCATTTGGATTGTTTCCAAAGGGACGATACAAGGAGTAAGCTGCTATAAATACTGGCTCACATGGACAGGGACATAGGTAGGCCAGTATTTGGGCTTTAACACATATTTTCAAAGAGTTTCCAGTATGGTTGTGCTAACTTACACTTCCACCAAAAGTGTTTGAGAGTTCCAGTTGGACATCTTTTCCAATACTGGATATCATTAATTTTTCAGTGGTATATGTTCTACTAAACCCAAATGAATACATGTAGGATCTCAGAGGGTTCATGCTCTAGGTTCAATCATTCATTCACTCATCTATTTGATCACTGATCCAGCTAAAGTCAATGGTTGGCCCACAGTGTGCAGGCACTATGGTGGGGAGATGCTCTGGTGACTATCACGGTCTGTGTTTCCACAAAGCCAGCCTTCGAATGGAACGAGAGAGACAACTACACATAAACCATGACAATAATGACATAGTGTATGCTGTGTGCTGTGATGAAGCAAAACAGGTGATAGGTTTGAGAGCTGGGTCAGAATAGTGACTTATATGTGATTGTTAGAGAACATCTTCTGAGGAGTGACATTTAGGTGGACTGCTAATTGATAAAAGGGAGGAAAATAACACTGATAACCCTGGTCAAAATTGCAATGCAGCCTCAAGTCAGCACAATAGTGAAGGTACTAATGTTATTAGTCATCCTGTGTTGGGGACCACTCTGCCTGGTTCAGGAATTGTAACTACCTCCCATGGCTAAGGATGAGCCAGTGACCTCCAGAATGTGAGCCACAGAAGACAAAAGCTTGTCTCTTGTATGAAATGCTGCCCCAGATTCCTCTCTCTGCCCCCGAAGCATGCTCAGAAGTCAGAGATGGGTAAGACCCCTCAGAGAAGGGACAACCTAAGCCAGACTCGATCACTTGGGAGGCCCTCAAGGAAGGACTCGGGGGGCTGCAACAAAGAGCGAGCAATGGACCCTTGCCCCCCAGCTATTATAACAGCCCGAGTCCCCATGTCCTCTGGGAGAAGCGCTTCCTGCCTCTAATCCACTTAAGCCTGGAAACCTGATGGAGAGGGGTGCAGCTTCTTGCCTTGCTACAGGGGATCCTGAGGAAAAATCTGGCTTCGCAAACAATTCCTTAAAAAAAAATGTGAAAACTGCTCTGCTAAGAGTGCTTTTGTTCATATATTAAGGGTCTGAGCAGCAAACCCTAAACTTTCTGCAAACCCCTTTCCCGACAGACACTGACTCAGACTAAGCCCTCAGATTTCTTTGAAATGTTATCTACTGTCTGATCCTTACCGCCCTGTATTCCTGTGTATTACAACCCTATAAAAGCCCCTGGAGGAAGGGGCTCGAGGTCTTTTTCCCCTGAGAAACTGGCCACCTCTCCTCCTCAAGCAGATCATGTCTTGGTGGTGTCTACTTTCATCTGTGGCAGACGGGGGGACTTGAGGGCAAAGTCACCCCCACAATCCTCTCCCTGCCCAGCAAAGGAAAGAGTAATCCACTTTATGTAATAAGATAACAGCATCCATATTAACATATTTTTTCACAGGTTATGTGGCAGTCAGTTGAAAATTCTCTGGCATGCCAAGGAGAGTTGAAAAAAAAACAACAAAAGAAGGATGCAATATCAGATGATGGTTTTTTATGGTTATCAGAACATGATACAGCCATGACTAATGTTTTTAAAAAGTGAAAGAAAATGCATCAAATATGAAAATTTTATCATGGAGTCTAGAATATATAAGAAATTCATTAAATGAAAATTATAGAACTATAAAATAAAATAACCTAAACACACTATAAATGGGCTAGACAGCTGATTAGATACTGCAGAGCAGAAGGTAGTAAATTGGAAGACAGGCCAAAAGAAGATATCTGTAATAGAGCTGAGAGAATAAAATAATTAAAAGGAAAAGAGAAGGAGAGATGCATGCGAGGTACGTGATAACCCATATTAAACATCTGATGGAGGACATAAACCCACAGGCTCAAGATGCTCTACTGCCCACGTATGAGTACAAAGGAAACTACACCTGCTGAAAGTAAAACTGCTTCAAATCAAAATCAAAAACCATATCTTAAAAGCAACAGGACGAAAAACAATAACTGTAACTCTTGAAGGGACATAATAGACTTGAAAGATGACATTCAAAACAAAATGCAGAGATCCAAGTGGCAGAGTAACTACTCTGGTGGCAGAGTAGATGGAAGTTACATCCACTAACTCATGTGAAGAAACTAGAAATACAACCAAAATACAGATCAATTGCCTGATAACCAACTGAATTTGCTGAACTGAAGTCTTATAACCAATAATTTACAGAAGAGGACATATTGAGAAAGGTAGGAAGGGTGGAGACATAAAATGAACAGCGCTGCTCCCATGGGCCGCAGCTGGGATTCCAGAGGGATACTTTAGCTTCAAAGACTCCTCCTGAGGAGTATAGGGTCTCAATCCCACACTGGGTTACCCAACATAGCACATTGCAACCAGGAAGAGGCAGCCACATGTGGTTGTGAAAATCAGCAGGGATTCTGTCTTCCAGGGAGATTCAGTAGTGTGATAGAGATACAAGTGCACTCTGAAAAGGTCAGCACACAAAATCTCACTTACAGCCACTCACCCTGGGCTCCAGCAGAGAAGGGAAGAGCAGACAAGTCTCGTGTGAGGATAGACTGACTGGGGTGTGGCTCTGGGGACAGGCTGAGGGAGAGACACCAGGCTCTCTGTACTGAGCCCTTTTCCCAAACCACAGATGTCATCTTTCTTGGGTGCAGAACTCCCCTTCAGCCTAGGGGATGCAACGGCCCCAGACTCTGGACTCCCTGCCACCCCACCCTGCAGATCTAACACTGTGCAGTGGAGTCCGATGCCTGGGCCTGGGCGGTGGAGGTCTGAGCAGACTCAGGGGTGTCAGTGACTGAGTTGTGTGGCACAAGGGCAGGGGCTATTCACCCCAACTTCCCAGGATCCTGACTGCACCTCCCCTCATGGGAGATCCACTAGACCCTCCTTATAGATACTTAATGGTCCCACCCTCCCAACTTTTGACAGCCCTGACCTACCACACTCAGGCTTCCCAGGAGTTAATGGCAGAGTCCTGGTCAGTCTGAGTGTGTCAACTCTGGAGCAAAGGCAACTCCCCCGATTTTACCAAGCTTGACAAGTGCCTCCTTCTGACGGGACATCCACTAACCCCACCATCCTGACACTCAGTGGCCCCAATCTGCTGAACTTGGCTCCCAGCAGAAACTTGGACAGAATGATGTATTTGGCTTTTGGACAAGAGTCATTTTTCCCCCTCATATGTCTCCTACTGCAGACCTCCCTTCACAGCCAAATCCTGTCTGTTTGGGCCTCATAAACTCTGCTGCCCTCTCCCTGACAAATCCCTGAGTCTTCATCCTACCACAAAGGTCTGTGGGCACCTAGCAGGTGGCAGATAGGCTTGGAGCAACCTGGAACTTCTACCAAGTGGCCTGAGTTCCAACCTTGGCACCAAGTTTGAACCTGTATCAATCTGGTGATCACCACTTGCCCCTACCTGGTGACTCACTGAGAACATACCTCATGCAATGTGAGTACCACCACAGGCTCTTTCAGGGACTGAGACTAACAGACATCCAGTAGGCAGTAGGCAGAGGCAGATCTCAGGTGCCTTAGGCCTTTTGCTGACCTGTTCCCAGGCTCATTGCTGGCAGAATCTAGTCTTGGTTCACAGCCTGGTTCTTCCCACAGACACCCAGGCCCTGCTCAGGCATTCACAAACTATGGATAGCTCTGTAGCTCCAAACAGGTTGCCCAGGGACTGTCACAGGCAGCATCTGACATTGACCTCACCAGAGTTTTCCCAAGAGGACCCAGAACCAACACATCCAGTGGCAAGATTCAGACAGCATCAAACCAGGATTCAATTACCTTCACAAGCAGCATGTCCAAAGAGAGATCTCAGCAGGCAGCAGACCCTGCTGAGGTGAATTCTACCTCACGTGGTCAGGGTCTGCACAGCAGCTCACCCACTGTAGTCATGAGAAATCCTCAAAGTCAGCCAATGCAAGGGTCAACCCCATGCACAAATGGGCCAAAGGCCACCAAGACTCAATTACAACAGGAAGGCTCACAAATCCACACATGGGACATTCCTGGAGGACCCAGTTGGTGATCAAGGAGAATGTGCTGCTGGGTCGCACAGGATACCTACTATGTTAGGCCACCATACCAAGACTGAGAGACATGGCAGATCTAGCTAATACACAGAAACAAACTCAAAGAGATAGCCAAAACGGAAAGGAAAGAAACATGCTCCAAATGAAAGTAAGGGAGAACTCTCCAGAAAAAGAGCTAAATGAAACTGAGGCAAGCAATTCACCAAATATAGAGTTCAAACTTTAGTGAGAACTTCAACAGCAGGAAAAAGGACTACTACAGTTAAAAAATAAGTCAGAATAGAAGAATGCAATATCTGAATTGAATAATATACTGGTAGAAATAAACTATAGGTTAGATGAAGCAGCAGATTGAATAAATAACTTGGAAATCAAGATAGCATAAAACACCCAATCAGAGAAGTGAAAAATAATTTTTAATGAGGATATTTTAAAGGAGCTTTGGGATAGCAATAAAATGTAATAACATCTGCATCATAGGAGGACCAGAAGGAGAATTTTTTTAATTTCATTTCTTTTTAGAGCGAGAGGAAGAGAGGGAGAGAAACATCAATGTGTGGTTGCCTCTCACATACCCCCGCCCCCCGCCCCGACCAGGACCTGGACTGAGCCAGGCACATGCTCTGACTGGAAATCAAATTGGCGACCTTTCAGTTCATAGGCCAGCACTCAGCCCACTGAGCCACAAAAACCAAAGCAGAAGGAGAAATTTTTTAAAGCAAGAAATTGAGAAACTATTTGGAAAAATAATTACCAAAAATTTCCTTAACCTGATGAAAGAAAAAGACACACAGAGGACTTCTGGCCAAGATGGAGGTGTAGATGGAAACACTGTGCCCCCTCCCACAACTAAATTTAAAGACAGTGAAGTTTTAGAAGCAAAAACGCAGCCAAAACAGTGAAAATTGAACTGTATGGAAGTCCAACAACAACGAACCACTTAGCCAGACCAGAAGGGGGGCGAAGTCCCACCAACCCAGGAGCGGAGGTGGAGGCAAAGGCGGTTGGTGGATCCCAGGCATGGGGTGGCAACAGGCGGACCCAGTGAGGGTGCAGGGCAGTTGGCTGACTGCAGTCACACATTCATGCACAGATAAACCAAGTGAAGGAGCGAACAGTGAGACAGACCACTCAGGCTAGGGCCCCAGCGATGGGAATTAGAGCCTGAAAGCACCAACTGGAAAGACTTTCTCAGGGTCGAGGGACTGGGAGAGGCTCCCAGGCTCACAGAGAGTTTGTTGGAGAGACCCACAGGGTCTTGGAGAGTACACCAGCCCACCCACCCGGGAACCAGCAAGAGAGGAGCCCAATTTGCTTGTTGGAAGCTGCAGAGGGGACAGAAATTTGAGAGAGAGCTGAGCATAGAGCCATTTTTTCCCTCTCTGACCCCGCCCCCACATATAGCATCACAACCCAATGACTGGGTTGCCCCGCCCTGGTGAACACCTAAGGCTCTGCCACCCTTCATACATAACAGGTGCAAACAGATCAAACATTATGACTCAAGAACAGCTCAAAGATCCAGAGCCTATAATTCTAAGTGACCAAGAAATAGCCAACCTTTCAGATGCACAATTTAAAACACTGGTGATCAGGATGCTCACAGAATTGGTTGGTTTTACCCACAAATTAGAGGAACATATAATTGAAATGAAGGGAAATGCACAGGAAACCAATAGTGATGGAAGGAAACTGGGACTCAAATCAAGGGAGTGGACCAGAAGGAAGAATGAAACAACCAAACAGAAAAGAAGGAAGAAACAAGAATTCAAAAAAATGAGGAGAGGCTTAGGAACCTCCAGGACATCTTTAAATATTCCAACATCCCAATTATAGGGGTACCAGAAGGGGAAGAGGAATAGCCACGAGTAGTGGAAAACTTATTTGAACAAATAATACAGGAGAACTTCCCCAGTCTGGCAAAGGAAATAGACTTCCAGGAAATCCAGGAAGCTCAGAGAGTCCCCAAGAAGTTGGACCCAAGGAAGAACACACCAAGGCACATCATCATTACATTACCCAAGATTCAAATGAAGGAGAGAATTCTAGAAGCAGCAAGAGATAAGGAGACAGTCACCTACAAAGAACTTCCCATCAGACTGTCTGCTGATTTCTTAAAAGAGACCTTACAGGCAAGAAGGGGCTGGAAAGAAGTATTCCAAGTCATGAAATCCAAAGACCTACAACCAAGATTGCTCTATCCAGCAAAGCTTTTATTTAGAATGGAAGGGCAGATATAGTGCTTCTCACATAAGGTCAAATTCAAGGAGTTCATCACCACTAAGCCCTTATTTTATGAAATGTTAAAGGGACTTATCTAAGGAAAAGAAGATAAAAAATATTAACAGTGAAAGGACAGCAAACTCACAGTTATTAACATCCACACCTAAAACAAAAGCAAACTAAGAGGACAGCTAGATCGGGGGCAGAAACATAGAAATGGAGATCACATGGAGGAGCAGGGGAGTGGGAGGAGGAGAAGGGGGAGAAGGTACAGACAATAAGTAGCATAGACAGTAGATAGAAAATAGGACAGGGGGAGGGCAGGAATACTATGGGAAATACAGAATCTAAAGAACTTGTGACACATGGACATGAACAAAAGGGGGGAATGGTGGGGGAGGGGTGTACAGGGTGGAGGGAAGTGAAGGGGGGAATGGGACAACTGTAATGGCATAATCAATAAAGTATATTTTTAAAAAAAGAAAAAATAAAAAGACACACAAACCCAGCAGTCCCAGGGAATCACAGACAAGATGAACTAAAGAAGGCCCATACCAAGATACATCATAATTACAATGGTAAAAGTTTAAAACGCAGGAAGAATCATGTCTATAATCACTTATCTGTTTTTACATATTTGAAAGAGAGAGAAATTGGCGTTAATTTGTTGTTCCGCTAACTTATGCATTCATTGGTTGATCCTTATATGTGCCCTACCAAGTATTGAACCTGCCACCTTCACATACCCAGAAGATTCTCTAACCAATTGATCTACCTGACAAGGGCCAAAAAAGAGAATTGTAAAAGCAGCAAGAGAGCAAGAGTTAGTTACCTTCTAAGGAGCTACCATAAAACTGCCAATTTCTCAACAGAAACATTTCAGGTCAGAAAGGACTGGCATAAATTACTCCGAGTGCTGAAAAGCAGGGACCTACAACCAGGACTACTCAACTCAGCAAAGCTATCATTCAAAATTGAAAGTTAGCTAAAGAACTTCTAAAACAAAAAAAGGTAAAGGACTTCATCACCACCAAACCGGTATTACAAGAAATGTTAAATGGTCTTCCTTAAGAGAGGGAGAAAAAAAGAGAGGGAGAGGAACACAGTTAAAAAGAATGAAATGCCAATAAACACATACTTCTCAATAATCACTTTAAATGTAAATGACTTAAAAAATCAAAAACAGTGTAGATGAATGGATAAGAAAAAAAGCATATACTTGCTGTCTAAAAGAGACCCACCTCCAAATGAAAGATACACACAGACTAAAAGTAAAAAGATGGAGAAAGATATTTCATGAAAATGGAAATGAAAAAAAAATCTGGGGTAGCAATATTTACGTCAGACAAAATAGATGCTAAAACAAAAGCTATAAGAAGAAACCAGGAGGATGATACTTAATGATAGAGGGATCAATCAAACAAGAGGATATAACCCTTCCAAACATTTATGTACCAACATAGGATCACCTAAACATATAAAGCAAATTTTGATGGACATAAAGGGAGAGATCAACAGTAATGCATTCACAGTAAGGTATTTTAACAACTCATTTATATCAATGGATAGATCTTCCAGACAGAAAATCAACAAGGAAACAGTGGCCTTAAAAGAGGCACTGGATCAGATGGATTTAATTAATGCCTTCAGAGCATCTCAACCCAAAGCAGCAAAATATGTATTATTTTCAAGTGCACACGTAACGTTTTCAAGGATAGACCACATGTTATGACACAAAACAAGTCTCAGTAAATTTCACAAGATTGGAATCATATAAAACATCTTCTCTGAGCATAGTGGTATGAAGGTAGAAGTCAAACACATAAAAGCCAAAAATACACATGAACACATGATGGCTAAATAACATGTGACTAAACAATGATTTTGTTAACAATGAGATCAAGGAGGATGTCAAAGGATATCTTGAAACAAATAAAAATGAGAACACAACAACCCAAAATCAGTAGAACACTTGGAAAGCAGCCCTAAGATGGAAATTCATAGCTTCACAGGCCCACCTTAAGAAACAAGAAAAATCTCAACTAAACAATCTATTGTTACATTTAAATGAACAGGAAAAAGAACAACAAACAAAGTCAAAAAGTGAGTAGAAGAAAGAATATAATAAAGATCAGAGCAGAAATAAATGACATGGAGTCTATAAAAGCAGTACAAAAGATTAATGAAACTAAGATCTGGTTCTTTGAAAAGATAAGTGAGATTGACAAATTTTAAACCAGCTACATTAGGAAAAAAGAGACAGAACCAAAATAAATAAAATCAGAAATGAAAGAGGAGAAGTAACAACTGACACCACAGAAATACAAAGGACTGTAAGTAAATACTATAGATTGGAAAATGGGTATGAAACGGATAACTTCCTAGAAACATACAATCTTCCAAAACTGAATCAGGAAGAATCAGAAAATCTGAACAGACTGATTACAACCAATGCAATTGAAACAGTAATCAAACCCCCACCACAAATACAATCCTAGACTGGATGACTTCACAGGTAAATTTTACTAAACTTTCAAAAAAACAAACATCTATCTTAACTATTTCAAGACAGTCAATGGGTAGAAAGATTCCCAAACTTATTTTATTAGAGCAACATTATCCTAATTCTAAAACCAGATAAAGGCACTACAATAAAAGAAAATTATATTCAAATAGCCCTAAAGAACATAGATGCTAAAGTCCTCAATAAAAAAAAATTGCAAACTGGACCTAGCAAGATAGTAAAAAGATCATACACCATAATCAAGCAGGATTTATGCCAGCAATGCAAGGTTGCTACAATACCCCAAAATTAATAAACGTGATACACTACACACAGTAAAAGTCCCATGATCATACCATTACATGCTGAAAATCATTTGATAAAATCCAACACCCATTTATGATGAAAATGTTTAGCATAGTGTTAATAGAAAAAATATACCTCAATAAAATAAAGGCCATATATGACAGACCCATAGCCAGCATCATACTCAATGGGCAAAAACTAAAAGCGTGTCCCTCAAGATAGGAAACAAGACAGGGATGTTTGCTTTCACATCCCTGGATGTTTGCTTCTTATTCAACATAGTACTGAAAGTACTAGCCACAGCAATTTGAAAAGAAGAAGTAAAAGGCATCCGAATCAGAACAAAAGAAGTAAAATTGTCAGTATTTGCATACGATATGATATTGTACACAAAGAACTGTAAAGATTCTACCAAAAAACTATGAAACTGATAAATAAAGTAATGTAGCAGGGTACAAAACAAACATCCAGAAATCAGTTGCACTCCATATACAAGTAAAAAGATATCAGAAGGGGTAACTAAAAAAAATCCCATGTATATAATTACATCAAAAAATACCTTGGAATAAATTTAGCCAAGGAATGTAAAAACCAGTGCTCAGAAAGTTATAAGAAAACAAAGCAATTGAGGAAGACACAAATAAGTAAAAGTATGTACCATGCTCATGGATAGAAAAAAATTAGCATTGTTAAAATGTCCATAATCCAAAGATTCTACACATTCAATGCAATCTCTATAAAAAAACCAAAGACATTTTTCACAGAACTACAAGGAATAATCCTAAAATGTATATGGAGACACAAAAGACACTAAATAGCTTCAGTAATTTTGACAAAGAAGAACAAAGTCAGAGGTATTAATAGTATGCTATCTGATATCAAATTATACTACAAAGCTATAGTAATCAAAACAGCCTGGTATTGTCATAAAAACAGACTCAGAGATTAATGGAACACAATAGAGAGCTTTGTACCCACGCCTATATGGTCAATCAATCTATGATAAAGAATGCAAGAATATACAAAGGGGTACAAAAAGTCTATTCAATAAATGGTGCTGGGAAAACTAGACAGATACATGCCACAAAAAAATGAAGCTAGACTACTTTCTTAAACCGTACACAAGAATAAAATAAAAAAAGATTACAGACTTAAATATAAGACCTGAAACCATAAAACTCTTAAGAGAAAACATAGGTAGTAAACTCTCTGACATGGCTCTTAGTAATATTTTTTCTGATACATGTCTTGGGGCAAGAGTAACAAAAGAAAAAAAATAACACACAGGACTAATCAAACTAAAAAGTGTTTTCCACTGTGAGAAACACCATTAACAAAATGAAAAGCCAACCTACTGAATGAGAAAAGATATATTTGCAAATGACACATCCAGTCGGAGGTTAATATCCAAAGTATATAGAGAACTCATACAACTTAATGCCAAAAAAACCCAATTTAAAAATGGGTAGAGGGTCTAAATAGACACTTCTCCAAAGAGAACATACAGATCATACAGATGACCAGCAGGCGTATAAAAAGATGTTTAACATCACTAATCATTAGGGAAATGACAAAGCCACAATGAGGTATCACTCAATACATCTCAGCATGGCTACCATCAATGAATCCACAAATGACAAGTGCTGATGAGGATGTGGAGAAAAGGGAACCCTTGTTCATTGCTAGTGGGACTAAACACTGATGCAACCACTGTGGGAAATAGTATGGAGACACCTCAAAATATTAACAATTGCTCTGACTGGTGCGGCTCAGTTGGTTGGGCATTGTCCAGCAATCAAAAGATCATCGGTTCGATCCACTATCCAGGGCACATGCCTGGATTGCAGATTCAGTTATGGTCAGGGCACATGCTAGAGACAACTGATCAATGTTGCTCTCTCACATCAATGTTTCTCACCTTCTTTTTACCCCTCCCTTTGTAACAGGGTGCAGCCCAGGGGAGACCCCAAATAGGGATTTGTGATGGGGTCCACAGCTCAGTGTCCAGGAAATATCAGAAAAAATATATAGGATGTCCTCACCCCCACAAGTTTAAGCTGGGGGATGGGACACATGGAGCAAGGCCATTAAGAGCTGTTTTACATAGCAACAGTTTGGCCGATAACCTGTAGAATGGTCATTTAACATATCTAGAGTTTTGACTGTTTTCATGATATGTTAAACAGCTGTGCCCATGCTTTGAGCCAGAAGGATGGGAGTGACTTCAACCTATGCTGTAACTGGGAGGCAACTCCCCCTGGTTACAGAGCCTGGAGATGATTGGCTCCACATCACAGGGCCACACCTGCCCGGATTTACTATGGCAGCCCAGCAAAGCTGGAAAACATACGGGAATGCTGGCAGCTGTGGCCAATTGTGGGAGGAGCTGGAAATGGTGCGGCAGAGGAAGATTGGCGCTGGGATTTAAACCCAGGCATGGCAGCCATGAGGGGCTTTTGGGGACTATGTGGCTTGGGCAGAGGAGAATCATGAACTTCTACTTCTTTTTCTGAGATACAGTACCCTGGACTGGGCAGTGGGGAAAGGAAAGACTGTGCATTTGTGGGTATCCTAAAGGGCTTTGGGATCTCAAAGAAGACATTCAGTTATTACTCTTACATTTGTATAACTCTTTAAATAAAGAATTCCTCCCCTTTTCACCAATCTCTGGCATTGAGAGATGCCTTTCCCTTGTGGCAGGCAAGGCGAACCTAGTATGGGGTGGGGGACCCCTGGAGCACAAGGGTGGGTTTGATCAGTAATAGTATATTGTTCACCCTCCCTGCGTCTGTTCTGTAACACCTTCCCTTCTCTCTAAAAATTAATTAAAAATCTTTAAGATATGTGCACCCCTATGTTCACTGAAGAACTATTTACAGTTCTCAAGATATGGAAGCAAACTAAGCGCCCATTGTTAGATGACTATATAAAGCAGATGTAGTACATATATACAATGAAAAAATTACTAGGCTTGAAAATTGGAATCTTGCCATTTGTGACAACATGGACAGACCTAGAGTATATTGTGCTGAGTGAACTAAATCAGACAGAGAGAGACAAATACCCTATGATTTCACTCATATGTGGACTCTAAAAACAAAACAAAACAAATAAACCAATAAAGCAGATACAAACTCTGGGAGATAACCAACCTATCAGATATAGAGTTCAAAACACTGGTAATCAGGATACTCACAGAAATTATTGAGTACGGCCACAAGATAAAGGAAGAAGTGAAGATTATACAAAGTAAAATAAAGAAAAATATACAGGGAACCAACAGCGAAGGGAAGGAAACTAGGACTCAAATCAATGATTTGGAAGACAAGGAAAAATAAACATTCAACTGGAGCAGAATGAACAAACAAGAATTCAAAAAAAATGATAAGAGGTTTAAGAACCTCTAGGACAACTTTAAACGTTCCAACATCCAAATCATAGGGATGCCAGAAGGAGAAGAACAAGAGTAAGAAATTGAAAACATAATGAAGGAAAACTTCCCCAATCTGGCAAAGGAAATACACTTCCAGGAATTCCAGGAAGCCCAGAGAGCCCCAAAGAAGTTGGACCCAAAACAGAACACACCAAGACACATCATAATTAAATTACCCAAGATTAAAGATAAGGAAAAATCTTAAAAGCAGCAAGAGAAAAGGAGACAGTTACTTACAAAGGAGTGCCCATAAGACTATCAGCTGATCCTTCAAAAGAAATCTTACAGGCAAGAAGGCTCTGGAAAGAAGTATTTGAAGTCATGAAAGGCAAGGGTCTACATCCAAGATTACTCGATCCAGCAAAGCTCTCATTTAGAATGGAAGGGCAGTTCTGGCCAAGATGGAGGTGTGGGTGGAAACACTGTACCTCCCTGCACAACCAAGTTCATGAACAACAAATATTTAAAAACCAGAATGCAACCAAAACAGAGAGAAAATCAAACTGTACTGAAGCCCAACAACAATGAACCATTCATCCAGACTGCGTTACAACCCAGCGACCTGGGTTGCCCCACCTGATGAACACCTAAGGCTCCGCACCTCATACATAACAAGCACAAACAGACCAAAACATTTTGGCTTAAGAAGAAGAATAGCTCAAAGCCCCAGAGCCAATACTTCTAAGCGACCAAGAGATAGTCAACCTATCATATGCACAGTTCAAAATACTGGTGATCAGGATGCTCACGGAATTGGTTAAACTTGGCTGCAAATTAGATGAAAAAATTGAAGGCTACGCTAAGTGAAATAAAAAAAAATGTACAGGGAACCAATAATGATGGGAAGGAATCTAGGACTCAAACCAACAGTGTGGACCAGAAGGAAGAAAGAATCAGCCAAACAGAAAATAATTAAGAAACAAGAATTCAAAAAATGAGAAGAGGCTTAGGAACCTCCAGGACATCTTTAAATATTTCAACATCTGAATTATAGGGGTACCAGAAAGGGAAGAGGAAGAGCAACAAGTGGAAAACTTATGTGAACAAATAATACAGGAGAACTTCCCCAATCTGGCAAAGAAAATAGACTTCCAGGAAGTCCAGGAAGCTCAGAGAGTCCCAAAGAAGCTGGACCCAGCTTGCCTGGGAGGAACACCCCAAGGCACATCATAATTACATTAGCCAAGATTAAAATGAAGGGGGAAATCCTACAAGCAGCAAGAGATAAGGAGACAGTCACCTACAAAGGAGTTCCCATCAGACTGTCAGCAGATTTCTCAAAAGAAATCTTGCAGTCAAGAAGGGGCTTGGAAGGAGTATTCCAAGTCATGAAAGGCAAGTACCTACATCCAAGATTGCTCTATCCAGCAAAGCTTTCATTTAGAATGGAAGGGCAACTTCCGCCAAGATGGAGGCACAGGTGGAAACACTGTGCCTTCTCCCACAACCAAGTTTGAATACAACAAAGGTTTGGAGAACAAAGACACAGCTAAAAAACAGAAAATTGAATTATACGGAAGTCCAACAACCACTAACCGTTCAACGGGGGCGGTAAGAGGGGCAGAGCCAGCATCAGAGCAGGGTCGGGCAGGAAAGATCCTCAGACCTAGGCGGGCAAGTGGCCCGGACCCAGTCAGGGTGTGGGGCAGACTGACCACGGTCGCACATTCTCACACAGTGAGACGGACCATGCAGGCCCCAGGGGGCAAGGGCTGACGACGGTGGCACACTCACATGCAGTGGGACTAAACGCGTGGGCCCGGTGACGGTGGCAGCTGCCGCAGACCGGACGCCATTGCTCCTTTGACCCCGCCCCCACATATAGCGTCACAAACCAGCGACTAAGTTGCCCTGCTCTAGTGAAGACCAAGGGCTCCGATCCTGCTACGTAACAGGCATGAACAGCCCAAAAGATGGCGGAAGAATAACTCAAAGTCCCAGAGCCAATAACTCTAAGTGACCGAGAAACTGCCAGCCTCTCAGATGCACAATTCAAGACACTGTTTATCAGGATGCTCACAGAACTGGTGGATTATAGTCACAAATTAGAGGAACAGGACTTCCGCCAAGATGGAGGCATAGGTGGAAACACTGTGCCTTCTCCCACAACCAAGTTTGGATACAACAAAAGTTTTGGAGAACTAAGACACACCCAGAGACCAGAAAACCGAATTATACGGAAGTCCGACAGCTACGAACCGTTCAACGGGGACGGTAAGAGAGGCAGAGCCAGCAGCGGAGCAGGGTCGGGAAGGACAGACCTAGGAGCGCAGGCAGCCCGGACCTAGTCGGGGTGCGGGGCAGACTGACCAAGGTCGCACATTCTCGCGCAGTGAGATGGACCACGCAGGCCCCAGGGGGCGAACCCAGTGGTGGAGGGCTGACAGCGGTGGCACACTCGCGTGCAGTGGAGCGGGGCGCGTGGCCCTGGTGACGGTGGTGGCTGCGGTGCTGGTGGGGGTCGCGGAGGCGGGCGCCGGAGGGAAGCCATTGTCCCTCTTTGACCCCGCCCCCACATACAACGTCACAACCCAGCGACTGAGTTGCCCTGCTCTGGTGAAAACCTAGGGCTCCGTTCCTGCTACTTAACAGGCACGAACAGCCCAAAAGATGGTGCAAGAACTCAAAGTCCCAGAGCCAATAACTCTAAGCGACCAACAGATTGCCAGCCTCTCAGAAGCCCAATTTAAAACACTATTTATCAGGATGCTCACAGAATTGGTAGAGTACAGTCACAAATTAGAGGAACTTAGTCACAAATTAGAGGAACATATGAAGGCTAAACTAATTGAAATGAAGGGAGATGTCCAGGAAACCAATAGCGATGGAAAGGAAAATGGGACTCAAATCAAGGGAGTGGACCAGAAGGAAGAACGAAACATCCAACCAGAAAATAGTAAAGAAACAAGAATTCAAAAAAATGAGGAGAGGCTTAGGAACCTCCAGGACATCTTTAAACGTTCCAACATCCGGATTATAGGGGTACCAGAAGGGGGAAAGAAACAGCCACGAGTGGAAAATGTATTTGAACAAATAATAAAGGAGAACTTCCCCAGTCTGGCAAAGGAAATAGACTTCCAGGAAATCCAGGAAGCTCAGAGAGTGCCAAAGAAGTTGGACCCAAGAAGGAACACACCAAGGCACATCATAATTACATTAGCCAAGACTAAAATGAAGGAGAGAATCCTAGAAGCAGCAAGGGATAAGGGGACAGTCACCTACAAAGGAGTACCCATCAGACTGTCAGCGGATTTCTCAAAAGAGACCTTACAGGCAAGAAGGGGCTGGAAAGAAGTATTCCAAGTCATGAAATCCAAAGACCTACAGCCAAGATTGCTTTATCCAGCAAAACTTTCATTTAGAATGGAAGGACAGATAAAGTGCTTCTCAGATAAGGTCAAGTTCAAGGAGTTCATCATCACCAAGCTCTTATTATATGAAATGCTAAAGGGACTTATCTAAGAAAAAGAAGATGAAAAATATTAACAGTGAAAGGACAGCAAACTCACAGTTATTAACAACCACACCTAAAACAAAAGCAAACCAAGAGGACAGCTAGATCAGGAGTGGAACCATAGAAATGAAGAACACATGGAGGGTTAGCAGCAGGGGAGTGGGAGGAGGAGAAGGCACAGAAAATAGCATAGACAGTAGGTAGAAAATAGATAAGGGGGAGGGCAAGAATAGTGGGAGAAATATAGAATCTAAAGACCTTGAGACACGTGGTTATAAACTAAGGGGGGGAGAATAGTGGGGGAGGGAGTGTGCGGGTGGAGGGGAATGAAGGGGGGGAATAGAACAACTGTAATGGTATAATCAATAAAATATATTTTTAAAAAATAGCATGGAAGGGCAGATAAAGTACTTCTCAGATAAGGTCAAGTTAAAGGGGTTCATCATCACCAAGCTCTTATTATATGAAATGCTAAAGGGACTTATCTAAGAAAAAGAAGATGAAAAATATAAACAGTGAAAGGACAGCAAACTCACAGTTATTAACAACCACACCTAAAACAAAAGCAAACCAAGAGGACAGCTAGATCAGGAGCGGAACCACAGAAATGGAGATCACATGGAGGGTTAGCAACAGGGGAGTGGGGGGAGGAGAAAGGGGGAAAAGGTACAGAGAATAAGTAGCATAGATGGTGGGTAGAAAATAAGAAGGGTAAGGGTAAGAATAGTATGGAAAATGTAGACGCCAAAGAACTTATATGTATAACACTTGGACATGAACTGAACGGGGGGGAATGTAGGTGGGAGAGGGTGTGCAGGGTGGAGGGGAGTGAAGGGAGGAAAATGGGACAACTGTAATAGCATAATCAATAAAAAATATATATTTTTAAAGATTTTTATTTATTTATTTATCTTTAGAAAGGAAGGGAAGGAGAGAAGGAGAGAAACATCAATGTATGGCTGCCTCTCATGCGTCCCCCCACTGGGAACTGGCCTGCAACCTAGGCATGTGCCCTGACTGGGAATCGAACCGCAATTGTGTGGTTCACAGGCCCACACTCAATCCACTGAGCTACACCAGCCAGGGCAATATGTTTTTTAAAATTAAAATAAATAAAAGAACAAGGACTTCACATTTCTTACCTCTAATTCTTTTATCCATCTCTATGTTAGGTTTATGGGTAATTTCTTTTCCCAAATTGAAGCACCTACCCCTCCCCAAGCATTTGCATAAGCAATGAAGAGCCAGCTCCCCTTTGCAAGTGCTAGATACAGCTGGACATGCCCCCCGCCACCCACCAAGCCTGGGAGTTGTGTGCTCACTGCAAACTCGCAGCTGGAAATCCACAGAGTGCTCGCCCACATGGCATGAATAGGTGCCCTCGTCCTGCCTGCTGACTGAGTCAGCCACCAGCCAGTGCCGCGTGCCCACGTCCTCCTGCGAGAAGCGTGAGACAGAGCAGCAGAGCGCCACACCATCCTTGAACCAGCACACAGGCACATGGGCCTCCACAGTCTCACACTCAAAGTAGGCTGGGCCCCTGGTGACGATGTCCAAGCAGCCACTGGCTGAGTCCTTGTGCAGAAAGGGTGTGAGTCCTACAAGTGCGGCAGGGATTAGGGGCAGGAAGTGCTTCGACTGTGAGCATGCCTACACACTTGCCATGCAGGTGCTCAGGGCTTTGGAACCGCGTGGAGCCCTGGTTTGGCCCAGACCAGGTGCCCCCTCAGACAGGGCCAGCTGCTGACCTCCAAACACCCATGAACTATTAGGACTTCCCCACAGAGTCCCTGCCCCTACCAAATAGAACCCCACCCCCACTGTCCCCATAGAGTCACCTGAGCCTACCTCACAACTGATCCCTCAACAGAGAACATCAGCTCCCACTTCCCTGACCCTGTAGAGCCTGCCCAGAGCAAGGGTACAGAACGTTGAGGCTTTGGCAGAAGCCAGGGAAACAGAAACACATGGATACACACATACCTTGCACCGACAGCTGGTAAGCAATGCGGTCCCCATGGCTGACACACTCGTACAGGCCGGCGTCATCTTGTGCCACATCTCGCACCAGTAGTGCCCTCTGCCCTGCCAAAGTCTGCACTTGGTACTTGGGGCCTGGGGGTAGTGCTCGGCCGTCCTTGAGCCACGTCACAGTTGCCACCTGGTCTGACAACTCAGCCAGGAGCTGTGCCTCCTCATGCAGCCGGGCCAGCACCTCCCGAACTTCTGCTGGATGGTTGGTGCTCAGTCCTGGGGCCACTGGGGGCCCCCAGAGGAGGAGAGAGAGGGTGCAAAGGGAGGGGGATATGGTTGAAGGGAGAGGAGGAAGTGAACAGAGGGAGAATGGGCAAAAAAGGAGTGGACAGAGTGGAGGAGGGAGAGGGGAAAGAGGAGCAGATGAAGGGAGACATGAGGCTATGTGTCATCAGGAGCCCCCAGCCCCTCATTCACTCACACACTGTGGCTGGGGACAGCCACCAGGCCAGGCAAGCTGCTTTACTTTCCCCACCCCACCACCTGGCCCTGCTTATCCAGGCCACACTCCCAGCAGCCCACCAGCACTCTTCAGGGGGCCTGGGGCCTGGGGGCCCAGGTCCTGCTCTGTCTCCTACCCTCAAAGGAAGCAGAACTTGGAGAGGCCCCAGGGGCCAGGGGCTGGTCCCCTACCTCGAACCTCCATGCATGTCCGTGCAAGCTGGCAGGCACTGAGCAGACAGTGAGGGTGTGCCGGGTGCCATCACAGAGGATCATGCACATGCTGCTGGCCTTCACAGCCTGCCTATCCAAGAGCCACTCGCCCACTGAGGCCAAAGTGAGGTCCACAAAGATCACCTCACTGCCCTCCACTGCCTCTACTGCCTTCAGAGGTGTCTTCACAGCTAGCTGGGGGGCTGCAGGATGGGGGCTTCAGGAAGGAGCAAGGCACCTGGCCTCCCTCCCTCCTCCTCCCCCAGAGCCTGGGCCCAAATGCACCCTCCAGGAAGCCCATTGAACAGGTACACAGCAACCGCTAAGGCTCGCAGGGCTCAGGACTGTGTGGGGTCGGGTTAGAGCCATTCAAGATCCCCTCCAGATCTCACAAGCCCAGAGGCAGAAGGTACAGCTGTGCAACCTGGTCCCCTGGGGCTGGAGGACACAGACAGGTTCCTGTGGGATGCAAGTCCTATCTCAGAGTCCCGTCTCTTTCCCACAGAGAAGGCTCCAGCAGCATCGGGACCCCAGTAACTCACCCCAATAAAGAGGCTCTATGAGTCACTGTGGCCTCACCGAGGCTGGGCTGTGCTCTAGGTGTGAGTGCTTCCATGGAGGGCACCCTACAGGCCATGACCTGGCAGCGATGGGGAAGAGGGCCTGCCACACTTACCCAAGTGGATCGTCCCCGGGAACTCAAGGTAGGTACTCTGGCCAAAGCTGTTCACAGCTGACACCCGGAATTGGTAGTCCCCCTCCTCAGTCACGCAGGCCACAGTCAGCTCAGGAGTGGTCACCCACTCAGTCGCATGGCACCGGCTCCAGCTGTAGGAGCCCAGTCGTTTCTTCTCCACCAGGTAGCCATTGATGGTAACAGGGCGGTCCACATGGAGTGGTGGGGACCAGCTGAGAGTCACAGAACTCTCTGTCTTGGCCGTCACCACAGGGGCCTCAGGGGGGTGCGGTGGTGGCTTCCTAGGGGCTGAGCAGAGCACAGGCCCACATCACCAACTAGGAGCCCCTCCCCAAGCCCCAGGTCCAGGATCATTCTGGAGGAGGGAGGGGATCACGGAATCCTCGGTCCCGCTAGGGAGCACTGCTCTGATCATCTGAAATGACCACAACCTGGGGTGAAAGGCTGGTCTGAGGGGAGGCTAGGGGCCCATGATGCTTGGCCCCACTCTGTGGCTATTTCTCTGTTTGAAGCAGAAAGGGCACCCTGGCTTCAGCAGCCACATTTGGCCCAGGGCCACCATAAACTATGTGGCCTGGAGACAGACATCTTCTAGTGCTCAGCCTTGACCCCAACAGTGCACTGGGTCTTGGCTGGACAGTGACTGAGGCAGGGCACCGTAACCATTCTGAGGGTGCTGAGGCTGTGTGGAGGGGCACACCCTGCCCCCAGCCGAGGGCTGACCCTGTGTGGATGGGTGGAATAGGGAACCGCCAAGGAAGTGACCATGTAGACTCCAAGGCCACAGAAAGAAGACACTCACACAGGACACCCCCCCCCACACACACACACACACTGTGCTTCTAGAACAATCTACACCTATTTTGGTTGGTGGAATGGGAGGGCTATCAAGATTCCCACTTTGCCAATGCCTGGGGAGACTGTGATGGAGGAGGGCCGCAAACAATTAGGGTCTAAGGAGCCAGACCTACAGCCTAAACTCAGCGTGCCCCATGCCCTTCCTGAAGCCACAGAGCACAGATGGGGGCAGCGCTGGACCCATCACCCGGATGGTGGCAAGGGCACTGCTGCCTTTGGAGAGGCACTTCCCAGGCCCTTACCTGACACACAGAACTGTGTGGATGTTCGGCAGTCCCCAGAAACAAAGGCCACCTCACCCACATCTTCCAGGCTGCACTGGGCGATGGTCAGCGTGTGGCGTGTGCCTTCAGTGGTGATGACCACACGACCCCCAGCCACCACCTCTTCCTGGTTCCAGAGCCAGTGGACAGGGCCCTCTGGCCTGGCCAGCTCCACGCAGAACAGGGCAGTGTCCCCCACTCGCACCACTGTCTTTCTCGGGAGCTTTCTGGTGAGGTTGCCTAAGGTGTGGCAGAGCCAGGGACTGGTCAAACCAGACCTTGCCAGCCACCCCTCCAGTCTCATGGACCCTGCCCACCCTCCACATCCCCTTTCGAGTGGCCCCCACCCACCCACCTAGTACTGCGAGCTCAGCCACAGTGCGACTGCCCTCAGCCGTCTCACAGATGTACACAGCATCATCGTCAGCCGAGGTGTTGTGCACAGTCAGCCGGCGCTCCATGCCCTCCTCCTCAATGGCGTACTTGGTGCCGGCCCACAGCCTCGTATCTTCCTTGTACCATAGGGCCTGCATGGTCAGCAGTGGCACCTCACACCGGAACGTGGCCGACCCCTTCTCCTGCACCTCCAGGTCCTGCAGTCGGGTCTTGAAGGGCACCGCAGGTTCTGTAGGGAGAGGGATGAACTGAGTGGGGCGGTGAGCTGGGCAGGGAAGGGGGGACATGGGTGGGGGCACCTAGAGTGTGGTGGGTGGGGTTGGGAGAGGGAAAGGGTGGTAGGGGCAGTGCAGGCTAAGGGCAAGTAGGTGCTGAGGTGGGCGCAGGAGGTGTGGGTGGGAGGGGCTGCAGGGCAGGAAGTGAGTGGGACAGCTGAGGAGGAAAAAGGAGGAGGGCAGGGAAAGGGGACAGAAGTTAAAGAAAAGAGCCCCTCCTCCCAAATATAAGAAATCTGAAAGAGAAAAGAAGCAGTAAGTTTAGCAGTCCCCTGAGCAGGCTCCCGCCACTAGCCGGGCAGCTAGGCAGCAGACCAAGAGCTGAGAGAAATGCTCATTCCCTGGGTGCTGACTTCAGGCCACATGCATGTTCCCAGTGCCGCTTCCCAGGGTCCACTGGAATAGGGGGCATTTGCCGGCACAAATGGAGAAGCCGATGCGCGCACGCTAAGACAAATGCGCCCAGTCCGAGATCCTACAGCGGTGGTTCGTGTGAGAAGGTGGAGGCAGGACTCCGGGCACTAGAGGGGCCACTGTTGTAACAGAGAAGAACAAACGAGCCTCCCAACAAAACCTGCCCACGCCTGCCTGCCGGGCCTGTAGACAGGAGCCTAGGGACTGGCCAGAGTCGCCTCCCGCTGCGCAGCAGCCACTGGCCCCGAAAGCTCCGTTCTCCCTCACTCTTCAACAGGGAGACCCCGTCAGCATCCAGGGCAGGCTCAGCTACCGGGGAGTACTGGTGACAAAGTGCGTTCTCCTCTACTCTCGTTACAAAGACTGGGGATGGACTCAGGGCCATCCTGGTGCGGTCCGCATTTTGCGGGCAGGTTAAAGGGACAGCCGCCTGGACTTCCCGCTCCGCATCCACTACCTGACAGACCCGGAGGAGCCGCGCCTGCGCTCAGCGGCAGTGGCTACAGCACGGGTGCGCAGCGCCCAGGCTCACCTCTAACAACGACCAGCACAGAGCTGTAGGTTTGGCCCACGAGGTTGGACGCTGTGCAGGTGTAGAGGCCACGGTCCGACTGCTTGCAGAAAAGAATCTTGAGCACAAAGTTTTCCTGAGCGTCCTCGTACACCACGTGTCGCCGGCCCTCAGCAACCAACTGCCCATCCTTCTTCCACACCGTCTCCGGTTTGGGCTCACCCGTCACGTAGCAGCTGAGGCGCGCGTGCTTGCCCTCGGTCACCGTGCAGGTGCGCGTGCCCGAGCCTGGAGGTGAGGCTGGGGCTCCCTCAGCACACATGGCCTCGCGCCGCAGTTTCAGGTGCGCCAAGAGCGCAGCTGTAGAAGCCCCAGGCGGGCCTGTGGAGCCAGCATCCGCGTCCACCGTAAGCGCAGCGTCGGCACTGGCTGTGCCCAGTGGGTTCTCAGCGCGCACCGTGTAGGTTCCACCATCACGAGGCCGCGCGTCCTGGATGCGCAGCGCGCTTGCCTCGCCACTAGCCTCCACAGTCATTCGCGGGGCATCAGGAACTCCCAGGCGCCTCCCATCCTTGGCCCAGCTCACTGCCATAGGCGGTGAGCCGCGCACGCGGCAGCAGAAGGTGGCCTCCGCACCCTCACGCACGCGGATGGACGTGGGCCGCAGCAAGAAGTGGGGCGCCTGCTCCGCACACGCGGCCTCGGTGTTTACCTGGAGGCCCACTGCTGCGAAGGCCTCGCCGATGGCATTGCGCGCGCGGCAGACATATTGTCCGCTGTCTCCTAGAGCCAGGTCCAGGATAGTGAGGCGGTACTGCTCCCCATCCTGGGCCAGGCGGAAGCGAGTGCCTGCCTCCACCGGCTGCTGGTCCTTTTCCCAGTTCACCTGTGGCGTGGGGTTGCCCACAATCTGACAGCTCAGCGTGGCGTCCTTACCCACAGACACCACAAAGGCCTTGGGCCGGGTCAGGAATCGGGGCGCACCACTGAATGAGGAGTGATCCATGGTGGAAGGGGTGGGGAAGGACAGTGACCTAAGAGGTGGGTGGGAAAGGTATAGTGGAGATGAACCTCTGACGTGCTCTGAGCCCACCACCTCTGTTCCACCCTGCCACCTCACCCATCCAACCCCGCTTGGATAACCCAGTTTAACCCAGGTAGATGCCTGCACACACCCCTCCCCGCAGCCCAGGCTGCATCAGAAGGCAGGGTGGTTCAGAAGTGCAGATTTACCTCTTTCTGTGCTCTTGGGGTCTAGTAGGTGAGCAGCTCTAGCCTCTCCCGGCAGATTCAATCCCACTGCTCAGACCCCAGGACCAGGACCACACCAGCATCTAGGTTGCCCCCTCCCTATGAGGCATCTTGCTGACGCACTAGCTTCTTCCTGCACCAGCCATGCAGTACCTTGCTAAGTAGACCTGCTGTGTCCCCTCAGCCACTCCAACTGCCTCAGGTGTCCTGTTCCCTCCCCTCCACACACTGCTGCCTCCTGGGGCCAGAAACTGCAGTCTGTCTATGTTTACTCCACTCAGTGAGGGGGGCTCTTTGCTACAGAATAGGTTTGGCCGTGGGAGGCCCACAGTGGGTGCCCACTGCTGGCCTGTCCCTGTCTCTCTGACTGTGGCATACCAGTGGTCACAGGCTCTCCTCAAGCCCTGGGCTCAGAGCTCTGCCTTCACCTCCCCTTACCCCTGTTCTTTTCCCTCCCTAGGACTTTAGGCCCCACGTGGGGCCGTGTGCAACTCAGGCCCCCTTGCCCAGTGGTGTCCACAGGAAGTCTTATGCACAGGTCCGTCCCACCTGCAGCCACCCTACGCCAGTGGGCATCTCACCTCTCCTGGGGTTCCCCAACCTCTCATCCCCTGGGAAATTGTGCCCATCAGTGGTCAGGGAAGAAATGGAAAAGCTGCAGCTGAGCTCTTCCTAACAGGACAGTGTCCCTAGCCCACCAGGCTGCCGGGCACCTCGCTGTGAGCCCCTTTGTCCTCCCTTCGGAGCTTGGAGTAGGACTGGTGAGCAGCGTGGTCAGCAGTGTGCCTGCAGAAGACAGTGGAGGCTCCCCCAGGAAGAGCCAGGGACTTCTAGGCTGAGACAGCCAGACCGGCTAGCTGGACCCAACCTGGAGTCAGTAAGTATGGTGGCGGTGGCAGTGGGAGACGACATTTTGACTCCTTGCCTTCACTGTCTGGGCACCCTGTGTGGGCAGGACTGGCATCATCAGTGCTAAACGCCCTCGATGATGCTGGCATCCACCTACCTGAGATCACTCCCACTGCTTCCAGGACAGCACCAGGTCCTCCCTATGAGGGCTCCTGTAAGAACAGCGAACACAGTGGGCTTCCTGGGCTCTAGCTGGCCACAAGCACTTTAACCCCCTCCATCCCAGGAGCCGAGCCTCCAAGCCTTAGGGCAGGAGCTGCCCACCCTGGAGGACAGAGGGTGTCTCTGGGTCCTCAGCTTCTGGCTCTGTGATTCAGGACCTAATCCCCCTAATCCCCCTGGAGGTGGCTGAGCCCAGACCAGCCTGCTGACTCACTGTGCAGTCAGCACGTCTGTCCCCTACCCCACCAGCCAATCCCACTTGGCCTGGCCAGGAGGGCCTGGGAGGAACCTGGGCAGACAGCCACAGAAGCCCCACCTCCACAGACGCCCCCGGCCTCAGCATTCCTCTGGGGGAGAATTACTTTAACACCAGGTCTCCTAGGACCCAGAGCTATTCCCAGTGGCCACTCCAAATCATACAGTCAGTGTGTGGGTTCCCCGAGGCAGGACACAGCATCCTCCTTCACCCCCCACACACCCAGAGCAGGCACCAGAGAGGCTGCTCCCAGCTCCTGAGTGAGCATGTGAGGGTGAGGGGCAAGGAGCCACCTCCGCAGCCTGGGCCTCTGGGGTCAGAAGGTCAGGGAGAGAGCTCCCATCTCTCACATGCTTAGTGGGGGCCACTCCAGCCTCAGCAGGTGTACAAGCTGCCCCTGGCCTGACAAGGGTAGGCAGAGACCTTGAGATTCTCTAAGGCTGCTGGGGACTATGCTGATGCCCTGCTCCCCGCCTAGGGCCTATGTTCCCTACTCTTGATGCGGCAGACCCTGGGGGTCTGAGGAGGCCCACCCAGAAGCGACAGCCTCAGAGCCCCACTGCAACTCCACAGGGCAGGCATCCCCAGTCAGCAGAGCCAAGTGCCCCACGCACTCCGCAAGGAGTCTGTAGCTGCCCATGTTCAGGTCAACTAGCAGAGGAACCACACAAGGCAACCCCACATGCAGTGGCCTCCTCCTTCCCTGCCACATTGGCAGAAACAGGCCTCAGGTGGAGGCCCAGCAGGACCTCAGCTCCAGCCTCCCAGGAGGCCCCTTCTCCTTCCGATGGACACCTGCCTGGGAAGGACACTTCCTGTGGATCCCCAGAGGCCCCAGCTGGACACCAGCAGGAGCCTCACTCCAGCACTGAGCCCCCCATTCAGAGTGGCTCCCCACCCCTCCTGGGGCCCTGGACTCCCATGGTGGGAAGTGGCTCCAGCCTGAGAGCAGAACCTTCCTGGCTCTCTCCCCACCCTGCTGCCTTCATCCTTCCAGAAAAGACTTCAAGGGCAGTTCCTGGACCTTCACCCCCCAGACCACTAAGCCCGGCTTCCTGCTCACCACAGGGAAATTCTTTCCTGGAGTCAGGTGTCACTACTGCTCTGGCTGTCCCCACTACTGAGCCAACAGGCCTAAAATAGCCCCAGCTGTCAGCGCGCATCCATGTCAGCCAAGCTGGGGGTAGGGCTAGCGGACCCCCAGGCCACCCTGGACTGAGATGGGGCACATGGCCCCAACCTCCCAGCCTGGCTGCTCCCTCTGTGTATGGGGGCCTGGCTCAGGTCACTGGCGGGGCAGGAGCTGGGATCCAGGCCCCCAACCAGGGAGCAGCACAGACTAGCCAGACCGTACCCCAGGCTCCTCTGTTGCCAGAGCCATGACCTTCAACCAAGCCACCCTCCTCAGGGGCTCATGGGATGGCCCCTACCCCTGCCCACTCTGCCTCCTCACCTGTCTCAACCGGGGACTCAGAGCAGCACCCGGACCAGGGGCTCAGATGGTGGGGCGGGGGCCACCAGGTTTCGCCCCCCTCTCAGGGCCCAGGACCGACACGGATCCTGCCCAGCAGCCTGCACTCTGGCCGGCCCACAGACTGGACAGGGACAGAGGACAGGCGGATGCTGTCAGTTGGAGAAGGCTGGGCCCGCCCCTACCCTGCCCCCACCACCCGCCAGGCAGCCCAGCCCAGCTTCAAAATAGCCTGGCTGTCACTTCCCTGATTGGGTTTCACCCCAGGCCCTAGGTAGGCAAAGGGCAAAGGCTCAGGATGGATGGGGGAAGTACTGATAGTGCTGGTGGGGCAGGGGCCCCAGCTGGTTAGGACCCCTCCTCAGATCAGCACCTTGGAGTGCAGGCTGGGAAAGAGCCCAAGAGAGCAGGGACCACCTCCAGGAGGGACCTAGGACCACACCCAGGGGATCAGGGACCATCCAGGGGCAAATCGCTGGCTGAGCTAAGACACTGATTGTACTGGGTGATGGGTCTGCACTCAGACCATGGTTTCCACACTGGTGCAGAGGGACTGCGGGGGCAGCAAGACCTGGGCTGAGTGCTGGGCTGGGACACATGACCTGATGCTGGGTCAGGGGCTGGGGGAGTTAGGTAGGGGGACAGAACAGCACTCCATGGTGGAGGTCAGCCCATGGTCACCCCTACAGGGAATGCCCTGGGCTCAGGGAAGGTGCAAGGGCTGCCTCCAGGTCCTGCCCTGGCTCTGCCCTCAGAGGAGGTTCCCTGTAGACAGGACCTCCTCTTTCTGACAAGGGCCCTGGGGGCAGGGGCTAGCCCCTTCCAAGGAAAGGCCCCAAGACTCCTGCCAGATGGCCTCTCTGACTCCAGGCCAAGCTCACCTGCCTTTCTGGGCAGCCTGAAACACTGACCTCTTGTCCTTGGGCCAGGGCCATGGAAACAGGGAGGAGGCAGCCCCCCTAAGGCCACCAAGATCATCTGCCCCTGCCTACCCCAAGGACAGACCCCCTGCACCCCGCCTGACCCAAGGCCTCTCCTTGGTCACCTGGGGAATGGTGCCAAGGTCTTGGTCATCTTGAGTTGCCATAACAAACACCATTTATGGCTCACAATTCTGGAGGCAGAAAAGTCCTAATGAAAGTGCTGGCAGATTATTGCCTACTGAGGTTCACTTTCTGGGTCACAGAGAACATCTTGCTGTGTCCTGGGGTGGTGGAGAGAGAGTTCTGATCTCTCCTCTTCTTGTGAGGACACTTATCCCACTGTGTGGGCCCATCTCAGGGCCCAACTAACCCTACTTCTCCTAACATGTCACAGTGTGAAGCAGAGCTTCAACATGTAAATTTGAGGGGACACATTTGATCCATAGTACCCAGGAAAGAAAATCCCATGGGAGGGCTTACCCCCCACAGTATGGCTATTTGGGACCCACAGTTGCTGCACGTGGGTACGCACTTGCACTGCACACCTCTGGAGACACTACCATGGGAGGCCCAGGGAGGATGTCCATGTTGGCCTAGGAAAATATGAGGTCCAGAGGAGGCTCAATGTTGGCATTTTACCCTTTTTACACAGAACTGAGAGCTGAGAGCAGTGAGGGGAGACCCAGAGCAGCCCCAGGAGGCCAGCGCGGCTTTGTCAGAAGCCCATGGACGCCTCCAATCCACACCCTGCCTCCTGTGTCCAATGGCTCTGCCATGTGTCTCCTAGAAGCATGTCCACCGCACAGAGCAGGGGGAAGTCCTGCAGGCTCCCCAGTGACTCTGCCCACCACGGCACAATGAGACTCCTGAGGGGACGGTGCCAGGAGTGACTGGGGCACGAGGCCTTATTGCCCCACCCTCACTGGGTTGCACAGCAGGAGATGCCGCCTACCAACGGTCTACACACCCAGAGGCCTGGCAGTTTGGGAAAACTCAGGTAATCGTCACTATAGATACCATATTTTTAGGACTATAAGATGCACCGGACCAGAAGACACACCTAGGTTTTAGAGGAGGAAAGTAGGGAAAAAATTTTATGAAGCAAAAAATGTGGTAAACTATTTAATAACCTGTGACCCCGCTCCACTGCCACCACCCCTCCACAGTGAGCCAGGTAAGCTACATTTGAACTATAAGATGCACCCCCATTTCCCTCCCAAATTTAGGGGGTACATCTTATAGTCTGAAAAATACAGTATTATTGTCACAAGGAAGTCCTGGTCCCACACCCTCCTCCTCCATTCTCCTCCTGTCCTGCGTCCCCTATAGCTCATCCTCCTCCACCTCCATCCTCCCTGCCATGTGTCCCCTACAGTTCACCCTCCTTTTCTGTGCTATCTCTTACTTATCACTTGTACTGGGTTATTTATCCCAGTCAGGTCACAGGATAGGCCTCTGTCTTCAGTCCTAGGAAATGGGAGAATAAGCATCCCTTCACCACTGTGCCTTTAAGCCCCACCCTACTCTTTTGCTTGTGGAAGCATCCCACATCACCAGCTACAACCAGTGGACCTCCTGTGAGTGCATCCCTGGGAATTCACTGAATGTCTATACTCTTCTTTTCCTGTTCCTGCAGGGGATCCTGTGCCTTGGTTCAACGTGGTGTCGTCAGCAATCCATGAACCACTGCAGCCATGGAAACTAAGACGCTTATCTCACTGGTCTTTGCAGTGAGAGTGGACTCTTCTTGCCCACTGGGTCTTTGGAGGATTAGATGGTCTGTCTGTCTGTCTGGGGAGACCCTTGCATGGGGGTCCCTGGGCCCTAACTACCTTCTCTACCCACCATGGCCCTCAGACCAACACTCCCATCATCAGGGAAGTGGATATAAAACCAAGTGGTTCCCAGGGTGTCCCTCAAGCCATTATACATGAATTCTTGTGAAGATGTGGTTGTACATTATTGGGGAAGAGCATTTAACTCCCTTGCAGTGTGCCAAAGGAACGATGTTTATAGTGCATAACTCGCTTGTGAAGTCAGTGCATGTCCCGTATTGGAAACTTCCCAGGGCTTCACATGATGATTTCGGTAGGTCCCCAGTCACAGGTTCCTCCTCTTACAGCAGCACAAACTGAGGCACAGGGTGATTGCCATGATGTGGTCAAGTTTACACACTGACAAGGCTTCACTGGGTTTTTCCTGAGTAGAGATGACAACAGATCAGGACAGGGCGATGGGATGACCCAGCATCCACATGGTCTGCATGTCATCCTGGAACAAAGAAGGGACATTAGTGTGTAAACAGGTGAAATTCAAATAAAGTCCAGAGCTTAGTTTTGAAGAAAGTATGTAAGGGGTTAGAAATTCGGGGGGTGGGGCATAAAGACAAATAGTTTGAAGTCAGCACATATAAGCATCCAACTTGTAGCTGACAGAAGAGTTTTTAATCACACTATTGTTTTTGATGGAAAAACTTTGGAAAAAACCCAAATGCCCATCACTATTAAAATGAATAATTGTATCACTGGCCAGTGAATGCTACACATCCATTTAAAAATGAACTGGTTTGGCCCTGGCTGGGTGACTCACTTGGTTAGAGCACCATCCAGATACACCAAGGTTGCAGGAAACAGTCAGGAAACACACAAGAAGCAGCCAATGAACACATAAAAACATGGAACAACCATCCTCTCTCTCTCTCAAATCAATAAATGAAAATTTAGCTCTGATTGACCTGGCTCTGATCTGTGATTCTCTCACACATGGATGTTTCTACTCCATCCATTTCCCCTTCGGTTCCTTTCTCTCATAAATAAACGAATCATAGAGGACTTCCAGTCAAAATGGTGGCATAAGTAAACATCGCTCACCTCCTCCCACAACCACGTCAAAATTACAACTAAAAGATAGAACAACCATCACTTAGAACTGTTAGAAGTCAAGTGGAATAGAAGTCTGACAACTACAGAATTTAAAAAAGCCACACCAAGATGGGTAGGAAGGGCAGAGACACAAAACAGGCTGGTTCCACATACACATGTGGTAGATAAAAATTTGGGAAGGATGTCTCAAGAGCAATAAGTCCTAGGCCCACACCAGGACCCCCAGTCCAGGGTTGCAGTGCCAGGAAGATAATTCCTCATAACTTCTGGCTGCAAAAACCAGCAGGGATTGAGTTGGCAGAAGAAACTGATTCTGGAGTCCCAAGCAGTTCCTCTTAAAGAACCCACACATGGACTTACTCAGTCTCACACCCTCTGAGCTCCAACACCATGGTAGCAGCTTAAAAGGCACCAGTGGCATGCAGGGAGGAACTGAAGTATCTCACATTAAGGCAAGAACTGGGGAACAGCTTTTTCCCAGACAGGAAGGTGGGCAGAGGCCATTGTCCCTTTTCTGAGCAGCACAAACTGAGGCACAGGGTGATTTCCATGATGTGGTCAAGTTTACACACTGGCAGGGCTTCACTGGGTTTTTCCTGAGTAGAAGATGACAATAGACCAGGACAGGGCAATGGGATGACCCAGCATCCACAGAGTGCACGGCGTCCTGGAACAAAGGAGGGATATTAGTGTGTAAACAGGCAAAATTCAAACAAAGTCTGGAGGTTAGTTTTGAAGAAACTAAGAGCCACAGAGGCATAGAGCTGGCAGGTTGGTGCCATATCTGAGACTTCATCAACCTGGCCAGCAGTTTGTCCTTTCCTCAAGATCCCCTGAGGCTCCTTCCTACCCAACTTAAGGGGCTACCCAAACTGTTAACCATGACTTTTCCATATGAATGGGTGGTCTGGCTTATGCTTCACAACATCCTAAATTCTATCAAACAAGCAACAGTTGGCTCCAGTAAGCTCCCAGTCCCCTGCACCTCTTGCTAAGTGGCCCCAGGCCCAGCACTAGCAGTAGCCAGCCTAGATTCACAGCTTGACTTTGCCAGAGAAACTCCAAGCCCAGCACAAGTAGCAGCCATCTCAGACTGCTTTACAGCTCAGGCCGAGTGACCCTAGGCAGAACACAGGTAGGAGCTGACCTTAGCCTGAACTACCCAGGAATTCCAGAGCCAGCGCACCCAGTGGATAGCTACAGACCATGCCAGAGCACCACCACCCTGCCCCTGTACAGCTGGTCATCTGTGGAGGGCAGAGGATGGTGGTCAGTGGTCTCAGCCAGTCCTTGCAGCTGACTAGCATTGGTAAACCCCTTTCATTGACCTGCCAACAGCAACGAAGGCTCAACAACAAGAGGAGGGTGTACTCAGCCTACATGAAGGGCATGCCTCGAGCACCCAGCTTGGGAATTAGGGGAGGCTGTGCCACTGGACCTTACAGGACACCTACTACATCAGAACATGCTACCAAGACAAGGAGTCAAAGCAGCTCTACCTAATACATAGAAACAAATACAGGGAAGCTGCCAAAATGAGGAGACAAAGAGCCCTGGCTGGTGTAGCTCAGTGGATTGAGCACAGGTTGGGAACCAAAGGGTCACCAGTTTGATTCCCAGTCAGGGCACATGCCTGGGTCGCAGGCCAGATCCCCAGTAGGGGGCACGTGAGAGGCAACCACACGTTGATATTTCTCTCCCTCTTTCTCCTTCCCTTCCCTTCTCTCTAAAAATAAATAAATAAAATATTTTTTTAAATGAGGAGAAAAATAAACATGGCCCAAATGAAAGAACAGATCAAAACTCCAGGAAAAGAGCTAAACAAAATGGAGATAAGAAATCTATTGGATGCCGAGTTCAAAACACTGATTATAATGATGCTCAAGGAAGTTAGTGAGGACCTAAACAGCATAAAAAAGATCAAGTCAGAAACAAAGGATTCACTTATTGTAATACAGAACAATTTATAGAGAAACAACAGTATATTGGATGAAGCCAATGATTTGGAACATAAGGAAGCAAACAACAACCAATCAGAACAACAAGAAGAATAAAGAATACAAAAAAATGAGGATAGTGTAAGCAGCCTGTGGGACAACCTCAAGAGGTCCAACATTCGCATCATAGGGGTGTCAGAAGGAGAAGAAAAAGAGGAAGAAATTAGAAATCTATCTGAAAAAAAATAGTGAAAGAAAGCTTCCCTAATTTGGTGAAGGAAATATACATGCAAGTCCAGGAAGCACAGAGAGTCACAAAGAAGATTAATGCAAAGAGGCCCACACCAAGGCACATCATAAGTAAAATTCCAAAGGTTATAAAGAGAGAATCCTAAAAGCAGCAAGAGAAAAGCAGTAGGTATTTACACAGATTTCCCACAGACTATCAGCTGATTTCTCAGAAGAAACTTTGCAGGCTAGAACAAACTGGCAAAAAATATTCAGAGATCTACAGCCAAGCTTGCTCTACCCAGCAAAGATATCATTTAGAATCTAAGGGCAGATAAAGAGCTTCCCAGACAAGAAAAAACTAAAGTTCATCATCACCAAACCATTATACAAAATGTTAAAGGGACTTATATTTCTAATCTCAAAGAAAAATAAGATAAAAACTATGAACAATAAAATGGCAATAAATGCATATCTATCAACAACCAAATCTAAAAAACGAACTAAACGAACAAAAAGGACAGAGATAGAATCATGGATACAGAGAGCATTTTGATGGTTGCAAGAAGGGAGGGGGGTCTCGAGGAATGGGTGAAAAGGTGAGAGGGTTAAGAAGTACAAATAGGTAGTTACAGAATAGCCATGCGGATATAAAGTACAGTACAGGAGATGGAGTAGCCAAAGAACTTGCTATATGCATGACCCATAGACATAAACAATGTTGTGGGGACTGCCTGAGGGAGTAGGGGGTGCTGGGTGGAGGGGGCAATGGGAGAAAAACTGGGACAAGTATAATAGCATGATCAACAAAATACAATTGAAATAAAAATCTTTAAAAATGTAAATAAATAAAATTTTAAAACATAAAATAAAACTGAACTCAATTTATGCCCAGAGTTAACCACACATCAGTAAATAAAGTGATCAAATGAAAATGAAAGAACCCAAATGGGGATCCAGTTCCCCCATCCCTTTTTGGTTCCTGTGCCCCTGCGCCTCTCTGCTGGGAAAGGCTAAACCCAGAGCCAGAGGGGAGGGTGAGGGGAGGAGGGGCAATGAGGGGGTGGGGCTTGGAGGAAAAAAGAATGTGCCAGAAAGACAAGGGCAGGAGGCCCTGCCTGGCATGACAGCAAGGGCGTGGTGGCAGGGCTGCACAGGACCCTCATGGCCTGGCATGGCCTTCAGGTCACCCCATTCAGTAGTCAGAGCCCCAGGACCAGCTCCAGCTCATCCTCAGTGTGGCAGGACTGGAAGGGGCCCCGGCCAGGTTGTGAGGGCCCAAGAGGAAGGGATGGACAGAGGGATGCCTGGGCTGACACCTGATTGTGGGTGTTCAGGCAGGAGGTGCTACTAACCTGGCTTTCCTCACCGACCAGGCAAAGAGGGACACAGGGAAGGGGAGCTGGCTCTAGGCATGCTGGGCTGGACAGGCTTCTGGGAGGATTCCTGGGTCCCTGCTAGGTGCAGAGAGAGGGCCCCACCAGGTCCCTGGCACACAGAGAAAGCTGGTGCCAGGAGGAACAAGGCCAGGGTCCTAGGACAACACGCCCAGAGGAGGGAAACACAAGAGGGGGGTATACCAGCACCCTGGTTGTGTGTCTGCATGACAAGCCATTTCCTTTTGGGTCTCAGTGTGTACCCCATGATGGGGCAGGCACTGTCCTGACCCCACCCTGCTCCCCATGGTGTGGGCCTGGGGACATTGTTCCTAAGCAAGCAACACCCATCTTCAGGCTGAGCCCTGGGTCCCAGTAGAAGCCCCAGCTGCAGGGGCTGGTGAGCCCCAAGCCCCACTGCAGAGTGGCTGTGTAACCCCAGAGACATGACAAGTGCTACTGAAAGAAAGTTGTCACAAAATTGCACCATGTGCCAGAAGTGGTAAGGCCCAAACTTGGTTCAAGAAAATGCCACACAGGAGACTGCTCCTCCCAACAGCCATAAAAGGCTGTCAGGGTAATGGCTATCCTTCCAAGCAGTTAGGAGAAAGAGACGCAGAAGACAGGTACAAACAAACCCTGCTGTGACATCAGTCCCATCTGCATGACTCAGAGTGGCTTGTGGTAAGGAAGCCTTTGCAGGTCACAGGTCAGTGGGGGAGAGACACCTGCCCAGGCCAGGGAGAGCCTGCAGCCCACCATGCCCACAATCCAAGGTCAGAGCCACAGAGGACTGAGAGAAACATCCAGAAAACTCTTGGTGAACTACTAACTATGGTTATCACTAGAAGTGGGAGTGTTCAATTAAAACACGGGCAAAAGACCTGAATAGACACTTCTCCAAAGAGGACATACAGTTGACCAATAGACATGAAAACATGCTCAACATCACTAGCCATCAGAGAGATGCAAATTAAAACCACAATGAGATATCACCTCACACCTGGCAGAATGGCTGTCATCAATAAATCAACAAACAAGTGCTGGCGAGGATGTGAAGAAAGAGGAACTCTTTTGCACTGTTGCTGGAATGCAGACTGGTGTAGTCATTGTGGAAAGCAGTATGGACATACCTCAAAATATTAAAAATGAATCTGCCTTTTGACCCAGTGATCACATTTCTGGGAATATATCCAGAACTCAAAACACTAATTCAAAAGAACATAAGAACCCATCATACATTGATGTTTCTCTCCCTCTCTCCTTCCCCTCTAAAGATAAATAAATAAATAAAATCTTTTTTTAAAAAAAAAGAACCCCATTGTTCATTGCAGCATTATTTATAATCACCAAGATGTGGAGGCAACCAAGTGTCCATCAGTAGATGAGTGGATAAAAGATTTGCTGGATGTTTACACAGTGAAATACTACTCAGTTGTAAAAAAAAAATTTTACCCCTTGCCACAGCATGAATGGGCCAGGAAAACACTATGCTAATGAAATAAGACAGTCAGGGAAAGACAAATACTGTATGATTTCACTGTATGGGAATCTAATGAACAAACTGAACTAACAAGGAAAATATATACAGACTCATAGATGGAGAACAGATGACACCGAAGGTGGGGGGAAGGGATTGAGCCAAAAGGAAAAAGGACTCATGGACATGGAAAACAGTGTGGGGTTGCTGGGAGAATTGTTTGTTCTGTGGCTGTACTCAATCATTTCTGTGAGCATCCTGATTACCAGTATTTTTTTTTCAAATTTTTTATTTAATTATTTTTCAAGTACAGTTTTCTGTCTATTATTCCCATCCCATCCCACCCCCCATCCTCCCCCCTCCCTCGCATTTCCACCCTTCTCAGTTGTTGTCCATGTATCCTTTATATAGGTTCCTCTAAATCCCTCCCTTATTTCCCTTGAAATTCCCTCCCCTCTCCCCTCTAGTCACTGTCAGCCTGTTCTCTATTTCAGTGTCTTTGGTTATATTTTGCTTGCTTGTTTGTTTTGTTGTTTAGCTTCCTGTTAGAGGTGAGATCATATGGTATTTGTCCTTCAGCACCTGGCTTATTTCACTCAGCATAATGCTTTCCAGTTCCATCCATGATGTTGCAAAAGGTAGGAGCTCCTTCTTTCTTTCTGCAGCATAAAATTCCATTGTGTATATGTACCATAGTTTTTTGATCCATTCATTTACTGACGGGCACCTAGGTTGCTTCCAACTCTTGGCTATTGTAAATTGTGCTGCTATGAACATTGG